>NC_059128.1:152712354-153013886 GCF_020740605.2 Lemur catta
ATAAAAGAGAAATAAAAGAAAAATATATTTATAATAAAATAAAATGTATTTTTACAACTACATTTGAAAACATAATCAATAAGATAAATTCTAGTCATTCCTATCACAAATAAGTTTGGATTTAAGTGAAACAACATGACCAAAGTCATTCTGTATAGGCTCTATAGGAAAATATGCCAGCAGAAATAGTAGTAAACACAAGAATAAAAACCACTCTCAAGTTAAGTAATAGCAGAGCAGAACTTTTGATATGATAGGAAAGAAACTAATCTTAATCGAAATAGAGATAATAATGCAAAATAAATTACAGATTGTCCAAGTATAGAAAATGAGAAGTATGATATTTTCCCAAATGATCTCAGCAAAAATAATTCCCTATGGGGAAAATAACTCTCTGTGTTATGACATGGGGTAACCTAGTAACAAAATATCATAGAAAATATATCTCCTTTCTTGAAACCATACAACATATCAGGGCATGCATTGTCTCCCGTATTTGGGAAACACTCGACTATAACTTTCAATCAGTAGGGAAGACTATCTTGATGATAAATTGGAAACAGAAAATGTTTTTATGAATTATGTTTTAAGAATTTTATAATAGGTCTTTGGGAACAATTTTAGAGTCAGACTGAAAAACAACAGGCTATCCAAAAATAATCTCAATATATCATTTTTATGCCATAGATTTCTTATTATGCTAAAATAGTTACAAATATATGAAGGCTAGCATCACTATGAAATATTTGTAAACATTTATTTTTAAAAATTCAGTGAAATCAATACATATCATGTATGTCTATTAATTTAGCAATATTTGGTTTTAAGACTATTAAAAGGCATCTCAAATTTCCTGTTATACATTTGTAACTACTTTCCATAGTTTGTAACTTTTGCCTTTTATAGTTAAATATATAGTTGAAAATGTTACAATATGTTGAGTAGAGATTAAGTAAATTATTGGATAATTTTATGAGCAATCTGTCTATTCCATGTCAACTTTCCTCTCCATAAGAAGCCTTCTAAATTTCTTGGCTTTTAGCCTAACATGCTATGATTCAGTATTAGTTTGTATGAAATCAATATAAAATTATACTTTGTAGTTTATTGAAAATAGTGGAACATTCAAAAGTCATTCCAAATGTGGGACAGTGGTGTTACATAGCCCTGTTCCAAGTATTTCAGGATATCTAGTATCCCTAGCCCTTGCCTGATAAAATGGCTTATATTCTCTAAAATTACTATAACCTAAAGCACTTCCAAAAATTTCTAAAACATCCCATAGGGCAGTATCTCTCAAATTATCTGTGGTAAAGGACCTTTTTTTTCCCCTCTAGTCTGTCTGAGATCTATGCTTTTATAAAATGAAATAAAAATGAGTTAGAAAAAAATGAAATGAAAAACAAAGACATAAACAATACAAACTCCATTTTATTATTACTAGATTCAACAGACAAAAATTACTCTGTCAAATTACCATACAACTTCCTAAATGATTATTCTCACTTTCTGTACATATCTCACTATAGATCAGTAAAAAGTTTACAGGCCAGCTCTGGCTCATGGAGCACACTTTGAATGGCACTTTCCTAGGGAAAGTATTGCCTTCATTGAGAACAACTGGTAAAAATAAAGCAATATATAGAAATGTTAGTTATTATCTTTCTAATGTTTGACTCTAAATATCCTTTAGCAGAGACTCAAATAAACAATTCCATCCACATTAACAATGCTGCACTACCTCACATATTCCTGTCCAAATCTCTAGACATACACACAAGTCTTATTTCCTTTCTTTTATAAAGGGCAACCTTGTCTTCTATGATATTGAATTCTTCACCTGCAAAGGAGCATCAGCATTATTTAGCCAGTAAAATGTCCAGATTCCTCTTATAAGCCAAAAATAAGAAGGATAAAATAAAACATGATTTTAAAAGGACTCATAAAATATATATATCCAGAATACAAAAAGGATGCTCATTCCATTGCCTAATTATCTATCGATTCATGCCCAATATCCTTTTCTGTTCCTCCAGGTTACACTGGACTTTCCCTGGGTCTGCCTTGCCCCAACCCCACCACTCAACACAGGAAATCCCCACCATAATCTTTCCTTTTCATTAGAATTCTTTTTCTTGTGACACTAATACATTATATATCTGGAAGAATTTGTTTAAAGCATCAACTCTTTCTCTTTTTTTAGTGGTGAGATCATGATGACTTGAGGAGAATGTCAAGGTTCATCCTATCCCAACCACATTTTTCACAGTAAGTAGAGTTAAACAACTCTCTGCATTTAATATTCAGAATAATGTGTTAAATTTTAATAATTCTTTAAAAATGCTACTGACTTTATAAGTTTTCATAAAAAATATTCCAGGTTCAGAAAATTCATTACAATGGCTGATCTTGTTCCCTATTTAAGTTTAAGGTAGGGTTTATATTAAGCTGTGAACTTTAATTATTTAAATGTTCCATGAGTTGTTTCCATACAGTATAATAACATGATATATATAAAAAAATTAGTATATGAGAATATTATGTAAAATATAATTTAAATAGAAGCAATTTTTTAATTATTCACTTGTAATTTTCTATTGTCCTAATTTCTGATAATTATATAACATTAATGTAAGTAACATCAATATCAATTTTCTAACGTCAAACTAAGAAAGGAAACATATACTCAACTACCATTTAGGAGAAGAATGGATTATATATCATTTTCCTTTTAAATAATTTAATTTACTTTTAAAAATAGTATTAATCAAATGGAATTTCATTGTATATTTTTTATATTTTATAAGTTTATATATTTTATATAATAAAACATGATCTTACCCTTTTCTTGGTCACCACTGCAACTTTGGCATCTAACTTGGATTTATCTGTAAGATAATAAAATATGGCTGCTTTAAAAAAGTGCCAATATTCTTGTTCAAATAAAGAGTTACACAATTAGAATTTTCTTCTTTCTCATACTATGGTAACAGTATTTTGTTTTCAGCGGTCCTTTTAATTAAAATGCTAATAAACTCAGCTTCCCAGAGTTTAGTGGGTCTATGTAATCCAAAAGTAATAATATCAGTATTTGTATATTTATTTGACAAAACTCCCCTCTCAAATTTGATTGGTTTGTTGGCTCCACTCCAGTTAGCATTTAGTATATCTGATTTCTAGATTGTGATCAGTTTGTGTGCTCTGGAGTATGTAGAATCTAGAATTAAACACCAGCTTTATATAAGCTACTATACTAAACAGTGTAAGAAATAAAACAATGTAAATGCTCTCAGACCCTCAGTTTCTTTATTGATAAATCAGGGCTAGTAACTGTTACCTCACTGGTATGTGGCGAGATTTAAATAATATAATCTATGCAAATAAAAGTCCTAAAACAATGTCTGGCAGATAATAGA
Organism: Lemur catta; assembly: GCF_020740605.2. Classification (NCBI taxonomy): domain Eukaryota; kingdom Metazoa; phylum Chordata; class Mammalia; order Primates; family Lemuridae; genus Lemur; species Lemur catta. The sequence continues at coordinate 152,715,771 of NC_059128.1, forward strand.
TAATCAACAAATGTTCACTTCCATGTTAGCTAATAAAGACATTATGGGGTGGGGTGTGTGTGTGTGTGTGTGTGTGTGTGTGTGTGTGTGTGTGTGTGAGATCTTAAGTTTTGGAATACTAGGAAAAATAGTTTAGTGATAATAGATTTCACTAATGTATTATCTTCAAGGTGATTCCACCATTCCTCTACCTAAATAATTATTTAAGTCTTTTTAACATGGTTAAAATGTTCCGAGATATAGGAAATAAATAAGATCATTAAAATCTCATAATGTATTTAGACTTAAAAAAGGGCCCCGTGGAACCTTATGGTAAGTTTTATTGTACCTAAAAAAAGAAAAAAAAAAAACAGTAAATTTTCTTTTTGTTCTTTTGAAAAACTCTAATAAGAATAAAAGTCATGATGAAATATCAATCCTCACAAATAGTTAAATCTGAACAAAAAAGAAACACAAAAACTAAAATTGGATTCAATGGACCTTGATGGTATACAAAGTTAAGAAAAATAGAATGGAAATTGGTTAAGTTTCTTCTCAAAATATATTATAACTCATTCTTATGTAAATTTTCTAATATGGAGATGAACTGGGAACAGAAATATCTAAACTGTTGTTCAAGGAACTTTTTATGTTCAAAAGTTGCAGAACCACCTCCCAATAAAAGGAGAGTGTGTTGGGGAGTATCAACAACAACAATGATTTTCAAATGCCAAAAAGAAACTCTTATGTGATACCTAAAAACATTATGATCATAAACATATGAAAAAATGCTCAACATCACTAACCATCAGAGAAAACCAAACTAAAACCACAATGAGATACCATCTGACACCAGTCAGAATGGCCATTTTAAAAAAGTTAAAAACAACAGATGTTGGTGAGGATTTGGAGAAAAGAGAATGCTTACACACTATTAATGGGAATGCAAATTAATACAACCTCTACGGAAAACAGTGTGGTGATTTCTCAAACAGCTAAAAATAGATCTACCATTTGATCCAGCAATCCCACTACTGGGTATCTATGCAAAGGAAAAAAAAATCACTATATAAAAAACACACCTGTACTTGTATGTTTATTGCAGGACTATTCACAAAAGCAAAGTCATAGAATCAACATACATATTCAACAATGGATGATTGAGTAAAGAAAATGTAGTATATATATACTAGGGAATACTACTCAGCCAGGAAAAAGAATGAAATCATGTTTTCTTGCAGCAACATGGATGGAATTGGAGGCCATTATCCCAAATTAAATAATGTAGAACAGAAAGGCAAATACTACAGGTTCTCCCTTATAAGTGGGAGCAAAACAATGGGTACACATAGACATATAGAGTTGAATAATAGACATTGGAGACACCAAAAGGTGGGAGGTTGGGAGGGGGTGAGGGATGAAAAATTACCTCTTGGGTACAATGTATAGCATTCAAGTGATGGACACACTAAAAGCCTAGACTTCACCACTGTGCAATATATTCATGGAAAAATTTTGCACTTATAAATCTATAAAAATAAAACAAATAATTAAAAAAATTATGATCACTAGTGATTTTCCCACTAATAGCAGTAGGTCCATGTTCAACTTCAGCCACATTAACCACTTTCTCAAAGCTGAATTTTCCCTAGTGAGAAAGGTTTAATTTCCTTCCTTCAGAAATCTCTGCATGTAGAGACTCTCATAAAGAGTGAAAGCAGTTAACAGGAAATGTAGATTTTGATAATGAAAAGGGCCTTCGCTCCTCTTTTGAGCTGTATCCAAGTCATATTTTACAGTGCACAAGAGGAGCTGCAGGTAGTAAATGAAAATGTTCTAAATGAATAGAAGTGGTTATGCCTCATGACCGAGAACAGATGTTAAAGATGTTTTATTTACAATCATAGTAGAGAGAAATACACATATTAACATAATTCAATGATTTCTCTTCTTTAAGTAATTTTTTTTAAAGCTTGTCCATTCATGGCATCTGAAAAACTTCATCAGTTTGCACTTCTTTAAATGTGACAGCTGAGAGCATTTCTTAAAAAGGCAGAGGATAGTTCAGTGTCTGGTCTGGCATGTATGGAGCTTAGAAATGGCCACTTTATTCCAACAACATGCAAAAAGCTAAACAAATTGAAAAATCAACAACTCTTAGATCTTTCAGAAAAGTGAGCCCACAGAGTAAACCACTGCCCCCAAATTTGGAGAAACAGACAGGCAAATACAGAGAATCACAACTCATTTGAGTAGAAACTCATGGGCAGAAACTTCCGTGAGAACCAGTATAGAAGTATGAAAACCTGAACTTTAACTAACAAATTCCTGGAGGCTCAGTGTGGACAAGCCCAAGAGACAAAAACTCCAGGGGGATCCAGTCATGGAGGGAGGGACCACACTTTTGTGAGTTTTACCTCCAGGAGTTCTACCAGGTTCTCACAGATAAGATTGGAGAAAAATCTCCCAGCCTTCCAACAGGGGAAGGGAAAAGTAACCATTTTGAAATAATATGCTAGGGCATTCTGTTCTTCTTAACAAGGTCTGTACTCAAGAGAAACTATTTTACCAGAGATTAATCTATTGATATCTTTTCAGAACCTACGTGATCTGGAGTAAGCAAAATACCCAACTCCAATCCCTTCTAGCCATCTTTTACCACCTGAGTGGGTGAAGGAAAAAGAAGTCCTTGTGAAATTCATAGCCTGGAACTGAGACCTAATCATAGAACTATAGAATGTTTCCCCTCCCCTGTGTCTTATCACTGTACTATTAAAGGCCTGTGATCACACTTCCTTTTACCCAGGACATCATCCCACCTTTCAACAAAAATTTACAAGGCATAACAAAAGGCAAAAAACAGGTTTGAAGAGACAAAGCAAGCATCAGAACCAGACCAAGATATGGCAGGGATGGTAGAATTATCAGATCATAAATTTAAAACAACTATGATTAATATGCTAAGAGCTTATTATAATGTTAAAAGTGGACATGCAAAAACAGATGTAAATTCTAAGAAAGAATCAAAAAGAAATGCTGAGATCAAAAGCACTGTAACTGAAATAAAGAATGCCTTTGATGGGCTCACCAGTAGACTGGACACAGATGAGGAAAAAATCATTGAGCTTGAGGATATATCAGCAGAAACTACCAAATCTAAAAGCAAAGAGAAAAAAGACTGAAAAATGTAATAGAACAGAAAATCCAAGAACTGTGGGACAACTACAAAAGTGTGACATATACATCATAGGAATATCAAAATGAAAAGAAAAAGAGAAAGAAACAGAAAAAATATGTGAAACAATAATGACTGATGATTTCCTCCCAAATTGATACCAGCTGCCAAACCATATATCCAGGAAGCTCACCAAGGAGGATAAATATCAAAAAAGTTATACTCAGGCATATCATATTCAAACTGAAGAAAATCAAAGATAAAGAAAAAATCTTGAAAGAAGACAGGCACAAATCTAACAAAATATGCACAAGATCTAACTACAATACTCTAATTAAATCAAAGATGATCTAAATAAACATGGAGATATTCCATGTTCATAGATACAAAGACAATATTGTCCAGCTGTCAATTCTTCTCGCTTTGATCTATAGAGTCAATGCAATCCCAATCAAAATCCCGGTTAGTTGTTTTATGGATATTGACAAACTGATTCTAAAGTTTATATATAGAGACAAAAAAACAAGAATAGCCAACCCAATATTAAAGATGAAGAACAAAGTTTGAGAACTAAAACTACCCAACTTCAAGACCTACTATAAAGCCACAGTATCAAGACAATGTATAGAAGTAGAAAGTTGACATTTGGAAAAAGAAAAAGAAAAGACAGTGTGATACTGGCAAAAGAACAGACAAATAAATCAATAGAACAGAATAGAGAGCCCAGAAATAGACCCACATAAATATAGGCAACTGATCTTTATCAAGGGAGCAAAGGCAATACAATGGAGAAAAGATAGTCTTTTCAACAAATAGTACTGGAACAGCTAGACATCCACACACACAAAAATGAATCTAGATATAGACGTAAGCCCTTCACAAAAATTAACTCAAAGTGGATCATAGGACTAAATGTAAAATTCAAACCTATAAAACTCCTATAAGACAACATGGAGAAAATCTAGATGACCTTGGGTATGGCAATGACATTTTAGATACAACATCAAAGGCATGGTCCATGAAAGAAATAATTGATAAGCTGAATTTCATTAAAATTAGAAATGTCTGTTCTGCAAAAGATTCTGTCAAGAAAATAAAAAGACAAGACTAGGAGAAAATATTTGCAAAAGACATATCTGATAAAAGAGGGATATCCAAGATATCCCTCAAAGAACTTTTAAAACTCTACAATAAAAGTCCTACCAAAAAAATGGGCAAAATATCTGAACAGACATCTCCCTCAAAGAAGATATACAGATGGCAAATAAGTATATGAAAGGATGGTCAACATCATATATCATTAGGGGAATGCAAATTAAAACACCAGTGAGATGTCACTGCACACCTATTAGAATGGCCAAAACTCAAAACACTGATAACACCAATTGCTGGTGAGGATGTGGAGCAAAAGGAACTCTTGTTCATTGCTGATGGGAACGCAAAATGGTACAGCCCCTTTTTAAGATAGCTGGCAGTTTCTTACAAAACTAAACACACTCTCACATATGATCAACAATTGTGCCCCTTGGTATCTACCAAAAGGAGTTGAAAACTTACATCCACACAAAAACCTGCACACAAATGTTTATAGAAGCTTTATTCTTAATTGCCAAAACTTGGAAGCAACCAAGATATCCTTGAATAGGTGAATGATAAATAAACTGTGGCACATATAGACAATGGAATATCATTCAACACTAAAAAGAAATGAGCTACCAAGCCATGCAAAGACATGGAGGAAACTTAAATGCAAATTACTAAGAGAAAGAAGCCAATTTAAAAAGACTACATGAGGGACAAGGTGGTGGACCAAAGACACCACCAGCCAGAATGTCTCTGTAAGAAGGAGAAATTTTAGATGAAAGAGAAAAAAGAAACAAACAAACATAGATCAGATGAAGGTCTGAAGGAAAGGTTCCTGAACCTACAGGAGACTCTATGGGAAGAAATTGCAGAGCAGAACTGGAAGGAGAAAGACATTAGCAGGGAGTAAGCCCAGAGAGGCTGAGACCAGTGAGAAGTGTAGGTGGATTGGCAAACATCCCCCTCCCTCACATCTCGGACTGTTGGTGGGCTCCTGAGCTGCTGGAGAGACTTTCAGCCAAAGCAAGTCCAGAGACTGCTGCTGCCAGTGAGCAGAGAGCTTCTTAAGGACAGAACACCAGGCCCTCACCCCCTGCTCCAGGGCACCTCTCACCCCACAGACCTGAGCTGGATGGCAGGTGCCATATTAATTCTCTGCCCACCAGGCACCTTTGCCCACCCCAGGGGGCCTCAACCCCTCAGGTTCTGTCTTGCTTATCCTCACACAGACATTTCCCAACTCTGGCCCAGACTGCAGGAGCCACAGGAGTCCAGCGTGTCTCAGGTGATCTGCATGAGTCCACAGTCTCATCATACTGGGCGGACTGCCTCTCAGAGAGAGGTTTGGAGGCAACCAGAGGGTGGACTTACCTCCACCGAGATTCTATTTTGCCCCATCACCTCCCCCACCCATGGCTGTCTACCAAGAGAGACAATTGAGCCACCACACAGAGGCTTCCACATGGAATGGGGTGCAGACCTTTCCTTTTGGGGTCCTGCAGCAGACTGAGGGGTGCTTGGACTGTGAGCCCCCTGCCTGCTGGCCTTCCCTGGTGCTGCTTGCCTGGAAACTCCAGCAGAGTGGGACACACTCCAAGGTGGAAGGATATTGAGTCAGCTTGGGCACCCCATGAGAGAGACTTGGGACCAGTATCCTATTCCCAGGCATGGTCAGTGATAGATCTTTGGAGCCCAGGGGATGGGCCTACAGGCCAGATTCCATACACCCAGGTCTCAATTGCATTGCCTGGGAGCACAGAGGGGTTATTTGTGAATTAGTCTCGTGTGGTATGGGTGCCTATGGGGGCAGATCAGGGGTAGAGTGCAGAGTGGGTCTTAGCTGTGGCATGCTTGCCAGGCAGCCCTCCTCCCATGGGAGGGCCATGCTCCCAGCTTAGGATGGAATGCTAAGCAGGGAGCATCCTAGCCCACATCATGGTCATGGGGGAACTCAGCTGGCTTGAGGTCCTGCCTGGAAGCAGAGTCCTAGAAAAAACCACACATACTTTTTGGTTGGGTGGGCCACATCAACTCCTCCCTGGCAGCTTTGCCCAGAAGCAGGGAACAGACCTTTGACCTCTGCTAAAAGCATTTGTGGAGCTTGAGGGCAGGCCCACCAAACCCAGCCACACCCACCCTCACTCCCCCACCTGCCCCTGCTGAGGTGGAAAATAAAGACACACCTGGAAGTTCCAGGGCCCCACCCACCACCTGGGGTGTTAGAGCTTCTTCTGAGGAACTAGAGCTGGTCACAGGACAGAAAAACAACACTGCAATTTGTTCCTTCTGGCAAGTGCCACCTACTGACATGGAGGTCAATTTGCATACCCTTTAACTGTATTTACTGACTCATCATACAGAGTGTGGTTGATTTTCACCCACAAGCACCACCTACTGGCTCAGAGATTAAACTGGGAAAGTCATTATATAAACAAAAGAAAATCCAAAGGTAAGAAGCAACAGCTACTCCAGATGAGAAGGAATCAGTGAAAGAACTCCGGAAGTATGAAGAATCAAAGTGAAAGGACACCCCCAAAAGGGAAAACCAGCTCTCTAGCAATGGATACCAACCAAAATCAGAACAATGAAATGACAGCTGAAGAATTAAGAACATGGATTGTAAGGAAGCTCAATGAAATGCAAGATAAAATGGAAACCCAACACAAAGAAACCACAAAAAGAATGCAGGAAATGAATGAAAAATTCACTACAGAAATTGAAATATTAAAGAAAAATCAAACATAACTTCTGGAAATAAAAAATTCATTCAAGGAATTACAAAACACAGTGGAAAGACTTAAGAATGGGTTAGATCAAGCAGAAGAAAGAATCTCAGAGCTTGAAGACAACATCTTTCAATTCAACAAGTTAGTCGCAGAGATAGAGTAGAGAAATAAGAGAAAAGAGCAAAGCCTACAAGAAATATGGGATTATTTTAAGAGACCCAATATAAGAATCATACGAGGTAAAAGACCTCTACAGGTAGAACTATGAAACACTGAAGAAGGAAATAGCAGAGGATGTAAACAGATGGAAAAGCAGACAATTCTAATGGATTGGAAGTATCAACATTGTTAAAATGTGTACCCAAAGTGATCTACAGAATCAATACAATTCATATTAAAACACCGAAATCATTTTTCACAGATCCAGAAAAAAAATTCTATACTTTTTATGGAACCAGAGAAAGTCCCGTATAGTTAAAGAAACCTTAAGCAAAAAGAACAAATTGGGAGGCATCAATTTACCAGACTTCAAGCTATACTATAAGGATATAGTAACTAAAACAGCATGGTGCTGGCACAAGAACAGAGACATAGACCAATAGAACAGGACTGAGAACCCAGATATAAAACCATCCTCATATAGCCATTTGATCTTTTGACAAAGTAGACAAAAACATACACTGGGGAAAAGAATCCTTACTCAATAAATAGTGCTTGGAAAATTGGATAGCCACATGTAGAAGACTGAAACAGGGTCTGCACTTCTCACCTCTCACAAAAATCAACTCACAGTGGATAACAGACTTAAACCTAAGGCATTAAACTATAAGAATTCTAGAAAAAAACTTTGGAAAAACTCTCATAGACATTGGCCTAGGCAAAGAGTTTATGAAGAAGACCCCAAAAGCAATCACAGCATCAATAAAAATAAATAAATCAGACCTGATCAAATTAAAAAGCTTCTGCACAGCCAAATAAATTATCACTAGAGCAAACAGACAACCTACACAATGGGAGAAGATATTCACATGTTATACATCTAATAAAGGGCTGATAAGTAGAATCTACATAGAACTTAGGAAAATAAGTAAGGAAAAAATCAAACAACCCCATTAAAAAGTGGGCAAAGGATATGAACAGAAATTTTTCAAAAGAAGGTAGATGAATGGCCAAGAAACATGAAAAATGCTTAACACCTCTAGTGATCAGGGAAATGCAAATCAAAACCCCACAATGAGATATCACTTAACTCCAGTGAGAATGGCTTTTATCAAAAAGTCCCAAAACAACAGTTAGCATGGATGTGGAGAGATAGGAACCCTCATACACTGCTGGTGGGACTGCAAACTAGTGCAACCTCTGTGGAAAGTAATATGGAGATACCTCAAAGAACTCAAAGTAGAACTACAATTTGATCCAGCAATCCCACTACTGGGCACCTATCCAAAGGAAAAAAGGACATTCCATTAAAAAGACGTCTGCACTGAAGTGTTTATAGCAGCACAATTCACAATTGCAAAGATGTGGAAACAACCCAAGTGCCCATCAACACATGAATGGATTAATAAAATGTGGTCATACTATTCAGCCACAAGAGACAATGGTGAACTAACACTGGTATTATTCTGGATGGAGCTGGAGCCCATTCTTCAAAGTAAAGTATCAGAAGAATGGAAAAACAAGCACCACATATACTCACCATCAAATTGGTATTAATTGATGAACACTTGGGTGCACATGTGGAAGTAACATTCCTCAGGTGTTGGGTAGGTTGGGGAGGGAGCAAGGGATGGGTATATTCACACGTAGTGGTTGTGGTATGCACTGTCTGGCGGATGGGCATGCTTGTAGCTCTGACTCAGGCAGTGCAAAGGCAATATATGTAACCTAAACATTTGTACTCCAGTAATACTCTGAAATAAAAAAATAATAATAAAAAACAATAAAAAGATTACATACTAGATGTTTACAACTATATGACATTCTGGAAAAGCAAAACTATGGAGACCGAAAGAATCAGTGTTTGCCAAGGGTTGGTTGGGAGAGGAATGAATAGGTGAAATAGAGAATATTTTTAGGGCAGTAGTGGATATATGTCATTACACATTTGTCCAAACCCAAAGCATGTACAACACCAAGAGTGAACTTTAAACTACGGAGTTTGGGTGATAATCATGTCTCAATAAGTTCATCGATTGTAACAAATGGACCATATGGTGTGGGATGTTGATAGTGGGGAAGGTAGTGTGTGTGGGATATATGGGAAAACTCTGTATTCCCCACTCAATTTTCCTTGAACCTAAAACTGCTCTAAAAAATAAAGTCTATTTTTTAAAAAATATAAATAATTCTGGGAAAAATAATTTAAGAGGTAGGAACATTCATTCTAAAATGTAGAGCATGTAAGAAAACACTAATCTTACCAATAATACAAAATCTTAAAGCTGAATTATAAAGCAATTATATGGTTAACACCCTATTTTTAAAAATACAATTATAATGAATGTTCCTTTATAAAATAAAAAACTTTCTAGGCCCAGCAAAGAATTACTTAGTTGGAGTAACAGTTAATACAACCAAAACAGGGCAACTAAATCATGAGGACAGGACTTTGATAGCATCTGACTGGGTCTATATTTACATATTATGTAATGACCCTGCATATTTCAACAATGAAAGAGTTGCATCAAACATATTAGGGTGCCATTTCTGCATGGTAGGAATACTATAGGCTAAATATTTTTTCAGTAATTTTTTCTGGGTTGGAAGAAGAAATTGTTAGGTGATTAAATCCTCAAAGTTGCTGGTTTGAAATAAATGGGTTGCTGCTAAGCTATTCACCTTTGGTGAAATATTTGAACAATGGCTAATTATATTTCAAAACTACTTTTAAATACAGTAAAAAGCTGAATACTTTTCTAGAATCCACAGTAGATGCTAAGCAGACACAAGGAAGGATTAAATTGACTATTTTGGCCACAGTGAATAATGAATAATGAACCTGTTATGGTGAAGATTGAACTTTTGGAAGTCTGTTCATGCCCCTCCATTTTGGCTACTTCAGGGACAAAATGAAAGCCTTTAGGCATATAGCTCTTAAGAATGAGGCTAACTTACATAAAGTATAACATGTAAAAATCATCAGACTTTCAGCAAGAGAATGAATTATTGCTGCAAAACCAATCAGACATAACCCCTCTCCCAGAGTTTCTGGACAGGCAAAAATGCCAAAGGACTCAGATACAAATGGCCTGGCACACACAGCAATGGCAAAGATATAGTTTCATAATGTATTGAGAGAGCAAATCTGCTGCTAGAGAGAAATAGATGTTATATAATTTTAAAAAGTAAATAACCATATTATTTAAAAGCATTAGTGTTTAAAAATTAAATGTTTCAAAGTTTATTGTGGTTAAAGAAGAGAAATCTATAGCCTGTGCAAGGCATAAAATTGTATTTGTGACAACAAAGTGAGTTCAAACTTTATTGCTAATAAACAGAGACATTATATTTTCAGCATGAGGAATAAAATCACATTTGTGGTAATAAATATCTCTTCTCCAGGTCTCAGAATAAACCAGAGTAGTGTACTTGTCATTCTTTTCCTACTCTTTTCAAACCACCTATTTGCTTTAAATCCTAAACATAGGTGGCTGGATTAAAATCTAAATTTTTTCTGAAATAAAATGTTTTTAAAAATATACATTAAACTTTTTCAAAAGAGAATAAAATATTACTGTTACTTTAAAATTCAGTCAGCACCAAAGGCCAGATCCTCTGATGATCACTAAGCAGAAAAATTTTTAAGCATATTTATTTATTGAAAATTATCATTTTTATGTGACAATCATATTGTTTTTAAAAATGTGGCATGCTTACTATAATCTTTCAGATCAACTTATTTTAAAAACTGTGTATAAACCATAATATTTATGATGCAAGAGAACTTTCTTTGAAAATGACCTGAAATATTACCACATTTTTTCATCTAATTAAAAAAAGGTTGAAGCTTATCTTTTATTTGTGCTTTGAATTTATTTACATATAAAATATTTTGTTCCATAACAGTATAGCATATCCAAGTGAAATCTTTGTGCCAGGAATATATTTTAAAACTGTGGTTTCCAATTTTGAAATATATGCTTTTGAAATACACAAGAGCACCTCTTAGATAGTCTAAGAGTAAAGAAGATAACAGAAGCGCTAAAAACAATTTCTGCACTTAAATAAATCATATGTCGAGTTATTGAAAATAGTTTCAGAGGACAAAATACATGCTACTAATTCATACAAAAACTATTTTCTAATGGACAAAGATACACTATTTCCCTATGAAGAAAAAGACAATTTTTTTAATGTGCAACATAAAAACATACATCTGAATAAATCCTTATTTTAGAGTGATAAAGAATAAAAAACATACATACCCTGTTTTGATAGCCAGCACATTTCTAGTCTTTGTTCATGAGAATATCCATAGAGTAGGTATGCTTCTTGTAATGCACTTTTATACCACTTCTTTTTATTCTTACATTTTGCTGCCTATGTAAATACAGAAAAAGAATAAAATTCACTTTTAAATATATAATATTGTTTTAAAATCCACTTGACTTAACCATTGAGCTGGAACTTAATCTAATTCGGAGTATTGTAAAATATATTTCTTAGACTTTGGTATCTGACAATTATATTTATTATTATATTAGAATTTAGCAAAATTGTGAGAATTTTGCAAGTTAATAGCCAAAGGGTCAGATGCTTGGTTCACTAAGATAATAATGATAATATGATTCATCTTACACTTAGAAAGTTACAAAAAGTTAAGGTTCTTAATGTAACAAAGTAGTCAATATTAATACATTTTATTAGTATAATGTTGATTCCCTTTTAGTGACAGTAATAATACTAAAGTGGTAGAAATTCAAAAGCAAGTTTTTTATTGTAAGGAAATTAATTCCATCCTTATCTAGTTTTGGTATGATGGCAGATATTAACATATTCATGTAAGTTTCTTAAACTTTCTGTGCCCAGTGTCTTTATCTGAAAACTGTGAATAATAACAGCACATACATCACAAGTTTTCACGAGTATTAAACAAAATAATAGACGATAGTTTCTGACATAGCAAGAACTCAGTAAGTTATTCTACTTGGATACAGCACATTTTCTAAATGTTTAGTTTTCAAAAATATAGGCTGTAAAGAAAAACAGAGTCAAAGAATCTCTGGTTCAAAAACGGCTATAAAAATTGTCTAGTCCAATAATTTTTCCAATGTTATTTTAAAACTTGACAAAAAAGATTTTTATAATGTTTTTAAGTGTTCAAATTTATGTAACACATGCCATCATTTTCATTTTGAAACCTTTACCAGCAAAAAGAATACGGGCAATTATTCTATTAATGCATATCTGCCACCTTTATAATAAGATCATATCTTTATCTCAGATGTATAAGATAATTCACCCTTTACATAGAAATATTATTCTATATAAGACCCATATTCAATTAATTCTGAGAATGAAATTATATATTTAAGGCTCTTTGCAAATGCCACAATATTCTTGAAATCCCCATATTAATAGCAACTATATGCTCTTACTACACTTAATAATTTCATTTCATAATTTACTACATTCTAGCTTGTATTATAGTTATTTCTGTTCATGACTGCCACCACCAATAAAATCCAAAGTCCATAAAGACAGAGGCAATAAATAATATCTCATCTTTGTATCTTCCACAGTACCCTAACATATCATTGTAAATTATATAAGCAAAGTGGTTGTTAAATTGCATTTGGTACTGGACACTAATTTGGCATAAAAGCAGTGAAACAACATAATCATACAAAAATCTTTTGTACACAGAATCTATAAATTTAATTCATTAAGTTATTTCAAAGGAAGAAAAGATAAAAAGATAGGCAAATACAATTCAATAAACATTGTAAATTTTAAATTATTTTAGGAATCTAAGCTAGCCTTTGCAGATGTAAGCATTTCTGCAACTCAAATATGACATTGAGAAATTATAGCGAAAAATCATTTAAAAGGTTATGCAGTACTAAACAGTCACTATACTAGCCCCTATATGAGTAGTTTAAGAAAATAGTTAAGAAAATTTCTTGAGAAAAACCAGTGTGATACAGCTAAAATAAACTTTGGCGAGTTAAGGGAGCTGAAAAGCTTTGTTTAAAACTTGTGTTTGGGAGTCTTTAAAAACTTATCAGTAGGTATGTGCCACCTAGTGGCAATACAAGTTAACATCTTCTAAGGAACTCAAAAAGCTAAGGCTCTGTTTTGTAAAGAATTTCAGATTCCAGAAAAAAGGCTCAACTGTTTATTGTATTTTTAAACTAGTTTCTTTTTTTTAAATTAAGGAAGTGATAGGTGCAAATTCCAACAGTATAGAATGTGCCTTCCTTCTCTCTCAGGTACTGTTTCTCCCAAAGGCAACCATTATTACCAATTTCTTTTATAGCCTTCCAGAGATATTGTATGCATTTATAAGCATTCATATAATTTATATAAACATATATGTATATTTATATAATGCTATGAATAGTTATATATGCTTGAGTTTTAAAATTTTTTGCATATCACTTAATTTATTAATCCCACCTATCCTCAGGCTCCGTCATTGTTAAAAGCAGACAAAGCTTACATTTTAGCCTGTGAGAACAGGCAATTTACAATAAGCATAATAAATAAGTTAAGGCCATAATACATTATAAGAGGTGATAAGTACTATGCAATAAATAAAAGGTAAAGCAAAGTAAGGGTGATCACCAGTGCTGAGGGGTGGTGGGTAGTGTGGTCTGAGTAACAATCACTGAAAAGGTAACATTTGAGCAATGATCTCCCTGAAGGGGTCAGGGAGTTAGTGATAGAAACATCCAAGTAAAGAGCATTCCAGGCAGAGAAAAATCCTCTAATGTAGGAGAATACAGGTATATTTAAAAAAGCATCAAAGAATACAGTGTAGCTGTGTCTGAATGATGAAGAGAGAGAGAGCAATAGGAAATGATTTCAGAAAATTAACAAGGGCCAGATCATTATGGAGGTCCTTGCAAGCCATTGTAGGGTCTTTGGCTGTTACTGTGAGTGAAATGGGAGCCATTGCAGAGTTCTCAGCAAAAGAATAACATTTGATTGGATTTAATGTTTTAAAACAATCATTGTGGTTGCTTTGATTAGGATAGGCCATACAGAGGCAAGTGTGGAAGCAGGACAACTATGTATATAAGAGGCTATTGCAATAATGTGTATAAGAAATGATAGTGGTAGTAGCAGCTACTGTGGGAAAAAAGTATTAGGATTCTAGACCTAATTTGAGAGTAGAGCAAAAAAATTTCCTGACTAACTGAAAATTGGTTGAGAGAGAAAAAGAGGATGACTCTAGGACTTCCAAATGGGGCAGGTTGCAAGAAAGTGAGATTTGGAGGCAGATCAAGAGTTCAGATATGTTGAGTATGAAATGTATCAACATTCAAGAGGAGGACAATTAAGACATCCAAGTGGAGATGTTGAGTAGCAGTTGGATATGGAAATTTAGGAGAGAAAACTTGAATGCAGATAAAATTTAGGAATTACACACACATACACTCACACACACACACACACACACACACGCGCGCGCGCGCGCACGGCATTTAAACTTGTCAAGAATTGGATGAGATAACCAAAAGAATGAGGATATAGATGTATGTATGTTGACATAAGTGGTATATATGTACCATTATTTATTTGACAAATGCTCTGGTGATGGACATTTAGCTTGTTTGCTGCAATAAAAAAAATTTTTGTCCATATGTCATTTTGCCCATGTGAGAGTTTACTGAAAGATAAATTTGTAGGCATTGAATTACCAGGTTTAACGTATGTATATTTTAAATTTTAGAAGCTATTATAAAATCACTCTTGAACAAGGAGGTCACAGTTTACAATGCCACAAACAATATATTTCCCTACACCATGCAGAACATTTCTGTTCCCAACTTTTAGATCTTTGTCAAACTTTTTAAGAGAAGAATGGTATTTCCTTCTTATTATCCTTTTTATTTCTTAAATTGAGCAGTTATGAGTAATTTTTCATATTTTTAAAATCCATTTATATTTTCTTTTATATGGAATGACTGTTCAAGTCCTGTGTTCACATTAATTTGTAAAAGACTTTCATATATTAAAGAAAATAGCCCTTTGCTATGTGTCACAAATAGCTTCCTGTTTATCATTTATCTTTCAGTACATTTGTATTTTCTTTTTTATTTATGTAAATCTTTCATCTATCTAGAACTAGTTTGAATGTGAGTATGAGGTATAGTTCCAACTTTATTTTTTTCCTAAGCAGCTAACTATTTGAACCCATACCATTTATTAAACAATACAACCTTAATCATTAACTATATGTCTAAGTACTTTTGAATTTAGTTGTGGTCTCTCTCTATTAATCTGTCAAATCATTATCAGTACCAAACTGCTTTAACTATTGAAGCTTTACTATATTTTTTATCTTTTATAGGCCAACTGTCTCTCGTTAAATCTTCTTACAAATTTTAGAATTAGTTTGTTTAGTTAAAAGTCCTGTTTTGGCCGGGCATGGTGGCTCACGCCTGTAATCCTAGCCCTCTGGGAGGCCGAGGTGGGCGGATCGCTGGAGCTCAGGAGTTCGAGACCATCCTGAGCAAGAGCAAGACACCGTCTCTACTAAAAATAGAAAGAAATTATCTGGCCAACTAAAAATATATATAGAAAAAATTAGCCGGGCATGGTGGCACATGCCTGTAGTCCCAGCTACTCGGGAGGCTGAGGCAGTAGGATCGCTTAAGCCCAGGAGTTTGAGGTTGCTGTGAGCTAGGCTGATGCCACGGCACTCACTCTAGCCCAGGCAACAGAGCAAGACTCTGTCTCAAAAAAAAGAAAAAAAAAAAAAAAGTCCTGTTTTTTAAAATTGAGCTTGCATTAAAATTAATTTAGGGAGAGCTAACATCTTCCATATTAAATCTTCCAAGAAAAAGAGGGTTATATCTTTCCATTTACTCAGGTTTTATTTTCTGTTTCTTAGTAGCATTTTAAAGTTTTATTCATACAGATCTTGCAATTGCTTCTTAAGCTTACACCAGTGTATTATAGCTTTGTGGCTAATATAAATGAGAATTTTAATCCCTTCATATTTTCAAACTGGTTAATTCTGTATAGTAATTTTATAACCTGACACAAAATTGAATTTTCTCATGGTTTTTAATGGTTTTTCTATTGTTTAGAATAGTTTTGTTTTTAGTAGTTTTTCCATTTGAGTTCCAGGGGTTTTCCAGGTATGCAATCATGTACTAATAACATAATTTTGCTTCATCCTTTCTTGTATGTGCACTTTTGCTTCTTACTTTGGCTAATTATATTAGCCAATTAGACCAGGACAATATTAAAAATATGCAATTCTACATGTTTTAAAAATCAAAATTTCCTATCTGGCTGGGCGCAGTGGCTCACGCCTATAATCCTAGCACTCTGGGAGGCCGAGGCGGGAGGATAGCTCGAGGTCAGGAGTTCGAGACCAGCATGAGCAAGAGCGAGACCCTGTCTCGACTAAAAATAGAAAGAAATGATCTGGACAGCTAAAATTATATATATAGGAAAAAACTAGCCAGGCATGGTGGCACATGCCTGTAGTCCCAGCTACTCAGGAGGCTGAGGCAGAAGGATTGCTTAAGCACAGGAGTTTGAGGTTGCTGTGAGCTTGACGCCACGGCACTCTAGCCTGGGCAACAGAGCAAGACTCTGTCTCAAAAAAAAAAAAAAAATTCCTACCTGAACAACCAACTTCTCCTCTAATTAAAATAAAATAGTCAAATGAGTTCATGTACTTTTCAAGACATATTGAAATGATTCACATTTATTTAATTGAATTATTTTGCAGAAGCTACCAAAAAAAGTATGTTTGTAATCATCTTCATAAACTTGGCTCTCTGAGACATTATCATAGCTTTCAATTGGAATCTTCCAAGGAAAGGCTTGTGAGTTGACAAGAAAGAGGCAAAAACTCAATATCTCACTAAACATAATAAATTCATTCCATATACTAATTACTAGGATAAAGTTTGTGAAGGATTAATGAACATCATGCTTGAATGAATTACAGTAATAACATTTGTAATGAAGTTCAATTTAAAAATACTATAGCATTTAATGAGATGAATGTTCAACTTGAAAGTTTACATTTTAGAACAAGTTAACAAAGGAAACAATGTTTCATAAATAAGCCCAAACTAAGGGTAAAAACTACCTTTAAAAAAATTTGTCTTTTTAAAGCATGAAAACATTTATGCTTTTCTTTCTAGCTAGCAGTCAAATAGATAATTAAATTCAGACTTAACAAAGAATTGTTCAAAGCCAAATACTATTCAAAATAGGACTCAGGCTTAAGCAGAAGGTAACTGCCATTCAAAGTCAACTGGAATCTAGATGTTTCTGAACCCTTGGCTAAAACCTACCACTGTTTCTGTGACTTTTCTAGTAAAACTCAAATAATAAAATATCCTCCAGTTATTTTAGTCCCCCAAAATTAAAAAACTAAAATGTCTGCCACCAAAGACAAAATTCCAAACTTCATTTCAAGTTAAAATAACTCTCATGTTTCACAAGCTAAGAGCACACTTCAGGTTGATAGTTCTCATCTTCTTTATGCTTCTCCTTCTCTCTCCCCATCTTCTGGGTTCTCTAGCGTTGAAAGAGTTAGATATGGGGAACAGAAAATAAATTGTAGAAAATATGTTTATTTGTCTGCTATCATGGCAGTCTGGGGTTGGTACTTTCAGGGCTTGAAGTATGCTTTATTGTTGGGTGCTTTGTGGGTTCTTTAGTGAGTCCTTTCTCCCAACTAGGAACATCTGATTGCAACCTCCTTAGCAGGGGCAATGTCTTTGTGTAAGCTAGTTGCTTTTAACCCATATCCTATTACCATTTTCCACATCTTCCTGCTTAGGTTGCATGGGGGCAGGGAGGCCTTTTTTGTGGAGACCCTTTTAAAATGACCCCTGACTCTTTTCTCATGTTGTCTGCATCATTGTTCCCCCAAACTATGGGAATGCTGGCCATTCCCAGTGCCGCAATCTCGCTTTAGCTGTGATAACCAGAAAGTGTTACTCTGTAGATTTCTCAGGGGGAAGATAGACACCAGTATGCTATGTTGCTCAAGCTCCAGGGTACATGCATCAAGCATTCCAAAAAAAACCCTTGTACTACACATGAGGTAATGGAAAATGACCATTTCCAATGACCATCTTTTCCAAAGATGGGGAGTGAGGAGGTACAGGGAAAATACCACACCACACCAACATTTTGTCTGAAGAAATATCTATATGCTCAACATCAAACCTTTTATATTCTTATGTAAATTGGGCTAAGGGGTGCCAAGCCAGTTTTGGCACCTCCCTTTGTAAGTCTTGCATACATACTATTGTATCTCTCTTTGCAATGTGAAAATAATTATTTTTGTCTTCAGCTTGAAGTCCTTAAGATGTATGTCTTTCACCAAAGTCAGGGTAATTCTAATAATTTTAGAACTTCCAAGTTAGTTTATCTCCCACCCCAATACAAAACACAGACAAGTTCTAAAATATGCTTAAGAAAGAAATTTTCAAGGTAACTCTTTAGTAAACTTCCAAGGAGATAAAAGCTTATAAAGTCAAGGATTAAGATCAGTGATTTCAAATGATTCTATAGGAAGGGATGGGCACCATGATCATCAAATTCCAGTAAATCCTGCGATCCCAAGAGAGGATATTATATCCTTTATTGTGTCTATATTACTTTGGAAACTTGAGTTTTCTCAATCAATTTTATTAAATTTTGGGTAGAGGGAAAAAGAAGTAATCATCATAGATAGAGAAGGAAAAAATTTAGATTTAAAAATTTGTGTAAACTTCTGAATATAAATAAAAAGATTCTTGATAGATGAATAAGCATGACAATGTTTGGAGCAAGGATGAGGTTTGAGACTAAACAGATGGCCAGAAAGGGAAATATAATACCCTATCTCTGAGATAATTCCTAGCTGCGTGCAAAATTAAGAAGTTTGTAAACCACTGTCCTATGTGATTTTGTTTCAATCAGGTGTTATTGGCCAACCGAAGGCCTTAATATCATTTTTCCATTTCCCAGAGTTTGAGAAGGCAGTTGAATCCCTTCTCAGTAACTTGAGGCTCACTCAAAAGGTTTGTGCTATCACTGCACACTAATACGGAGTGGCAAATTCAAGGAAAAGAATGCATATGGGTTTGTCTATCCAGTAAGGCCAGTGGAGAGAAATCTGCAATCTGGTATAAATTCATGTCTTCTTTTGCTTTGTACATTAAGACGTTTTCTCCACAGAAGAATTAATCAAGATATAATAACCTAGGGTTGTAGCAGGATAAATCTTACTCCTCAAACTTAAATGTGTAAGCAATGTCACATTACCTTAATTTTGCTAAATCAGATTGAATGTAACAGCCTTCGTCCAACCAAACTAAGAAGAAATTTGATTTCAGTCATTTTGGAGCCACTCTTTACTTTCTTTTGGATCACATAAATTAGAAAAGGCATTGTCCTTGAAAGGTGCTGCCTGAAAAGTGAGGGCAGACTGCTACTCTTCAGCCCATCATTGTTACATGAATAATATCTTTGTTCAGGTTCCTTGAAGTCAGGCATCCCAAGAGCTTCTTTGCCATATCTGGACAAAAGAATCTTTTTGGAGGCTGGGAGCCTTGATGGCACGGGTTCAACCTTCTTGTGTGCCCCACAGTGCTATTCTTCTCTGAGATACTGCCACTTGCCTAGGGCACTGACAGATTTTTGTCTTTTGTCCTCTCCCAAGTCTGACAGAATATCTTCTCTGCCTTGCCGTACTTACCTCTCCCTCTCAGAGGCATTGGACTCTCTGTTTCCAGTCCATCCTGCCCACCCTCAAGGAACTCCGATCAGGAAAAGAGGCCAGCCCTTCTTTTGACCCCCATAACAGAAAACTCCCCTGAGACATGGGAATATAAGGGGCCTGGCTTCTTTATGGAATAAAAGAGAAGGAAAAATACAGTCAAAACAAGAATTATTATCAACCAACCACTGGTGTCTGGTTATCTGTAGGAAGAATGTCATAGCTATGGGGCTTTCAATATTTGAATAGATAGGGAAGTGGTAGTCTTTCCTTCCACCCCTTATGTCCCCCATCTGCCTATTGCTCTCTCCTAATTTTTCTGCATAGTACTCAGAAATAATTAACATGCTGTATCTTTTTCTTATTGATTTGTTTACTACATGTCTTATTTCACTAATTTAAGTCTCATGAGGACATTGAATTTTGTCTGTTTTGTTCACTTCTGAGCCTCTAAGAGTCTCAAATAATAGGAGCTCAGTAAATATTTATTGAGCACTATAAATAGATATATTTTGTGCAAGGTGGCATGAGTAAAACCCCTTTAGGAAACTGGAGATGAAAATGAAAGGCTGCTACATTTTAATCTTGAATTATGTGATTATCCTCTATAAAGATAAAAGAAAAATTTATAAACCCGATGACCATCTGGTATTATAGTGATATTACTTCTAAAATAATATACAACTTCATTTTTTTTGTATAAAATTTAGATCTGTAAAGTACTTCATGCATCACTGATATATCCTATAATATTAGTAGCATTTTTTCTCGAAAAAATGTGTCTAATTTCAAGTGCTAATGTTATATAAAAAATAGTACCTAATTTTAAAACTAAAGTAACTTAATCAAATGCTTCTTAATATGATCTATTTGGCAGATGGTAGAACCTAACTACAATCCTTTAGGCACAATGACACCATCTACAATCTAAAAATATCAATTCAAATTTTGATTAATCAATATTAAAGTTAACTGTAAATATAAGTACTTACAATTTAGAAAATTTATCTTTTAGACACAATGTTTAATATATATTAAAAATCTGGAAAATATAAATCATATATACTTAGAAATTGCTTTTATAGGCTTCATAAATTCATTGAAAAGACTTCAAATATTGACCATTACTTAAATTATGTCTTACATAATATGCCTTTAGAAATATGGGGATATAAGTCATAGATTTCATAATCTAAAGAAAAACAAAATGTTTATCCTTTGAAATGCATCTCTGCTAAATGTTTGAGGACCAACAGTTCCACCTATTATAAAGTACTCTGCCTGAAGATTTAAATTAATTGTTGCTACTTATATGTTCAAAGATGGAGCATAGCTCACTGATTATAACCATGTATTGCACTGATGGATCATTCTATTTACTATTGTGCCAAAGCTATCACTCTTTTTCTGTGTTGGGCAGAGCATTTTCACTTAAAGCAATTCAATAGAAAGTTAATCACCATATCATCTTGTCTTCCTTAAATTCTATTTCTGCAACACCAACCAGTAATCCAGACAGTAAAAACATTCTCGTTTCTTTGATACAAACTGGAAGATAGCCACATCACACCCATGTGCAACAGAGACTATAGAGCTATAGCTTTAGTCTCCTTGGCTTCCTATAATATCTACTTTCCCTCTCACCTGTCATGTCTAACATAGGTTCATATAATCTTTGTATAATCAACTCTAGATTATTTAGATAGCTTGTTCAAATTAATGAATACTTGAAGCAAATATTGCTTTTAAAAGCTTATTAACTTGTTGCTTTTGTTCTAAGTTTCCTATAGACATAAATAGTAACTTTGCTTATCTAACTTAGCAGGATTTTAAGATCAAAACAGCTTATGTCCCCCATTCCTTGCCACTGGAAAGTATGAACCAATAAAGCTGACCAAAAAAAAAAAAAAAAGGTCTAGCACTGTTTAGTGTGATCCTTTACATCAGATTGAGAGAGAATATCAAGAATGCAATGAGCACCAGAGGAGAAATTGGGCAGAACAAAGGAAGAAGGAAATTTGAAAGTCAAATCTTTACAGTGTAATTCCATTACTTGGCTTGAAACACTAGAAAGTACCAAAATGGGAGACCAAACTCCTTACTGGGTACCCTCTACAACATTGTGCGTGGAGATAGGGGTTAGGAAACCAAGCAGTTTAAGATAAAATGGCCCCAATGGATAAATCTGAAAAATCACAAGGTACTAGATAAGCTTTTTTATTAACCTAGACTTTAGCATGTATTTACTAAGTATTTTGAATATTTAAGCTCTTTTCCTATCAAGATGGAACAGACAACTGCTACATACAGCATGTTTTTTTTAAAAAAAGATCTCCAGACATTTTAGGTTGATCCATTATCTGGGGTGACATCCTTTAGAAAACAATTTTTATACCACCAACATGTCAGTTATTTAATGTGATGAACCTGAAATCAGACTTTGAAAAGAGAGAGAAAGTGAGAAGGTTCCAGTAGTCATAGCCGGGAGAAAAGCAAGCACCACCAAAGGGAGAAACATATTTAAAAGGACAAAGGAATCTAATGTCACAATTTTGCCCCAAATTTGCCTGGCCTCTTTAGTATCATAAACTCATAAACACATTTATGCATTCTACAAAGTAAACACAGTAAACATAATATACAGTCATATAAATATTTCCTTCAGCTAATTCTAGTAACATAGAGAAAATAGGTTATTTGTGGGGAAATAATCTGCTATGAAGTGGTTCTTGAGATTCACTAAGCAAACAGGTTTGGGAACATGTACTTTTAAGGAGCTGTACAGCAGAATGTGATGACCAGCAAGTTTGGGAACCAACAGTAGAGCAAAACAAACAAACAAACAAAAAACCCTAAGACAAAACAAATCCTGGCATCACGATATTATTTGTATTAATAATAACCAGTTACTGCTAATGTTAAACGGAATGAAATAATTTTTAGGTTTTAATGACAGCATGAAGAGCCCCTATGTCCACTGCAAAAAATCAACAAGCTAAGCATGAAGAAAAGGCCTTTAAAAGCTTTGTCCAACTTTGAAAAACCCTGGTGAAAGGTTAAGTTAATTAATCAAGTTGGCTGAATTAACAATAGGAGAACAATAAGAAGGACTTTGTGGTTTTCCAGGTTATAGATGATAGCTTATTATTTTGGTATGTTTATAACGATTAGAAACAGATGGCCCAATGTAAATTTCAAGCAGGTTGATGTATAACATAAAAACCTGGAGTTTGCAATCTTAAGATCTGGGCTTGAGTCCCAGTTCTCCTGGTGGGTGACCTCAGGCAAGTCACTTAACCTGAGCCTCAACTTTCTTAACAATGAATGAAGATCATAGGGGATTATTATTTGGTCTCTGTAGTCCAAGAAAATGAAATAGGAACTCCACCTCCATAGGGAGGAGTTGACTGAGCACATATTTTATTTCTATAGGAGGCTTATTAGTTTAAAATCCTAGTATTACTATTTTTAACTTACTAATTTATCCAATGCCTACATAGTACTGCCAGGCACTATCCTAAGCACTTCACATATAACTTATTTACCTTTCTAACAGCTTATAAAGTAGGTATTATTATCCTCATTTTATAGATGAGGAAATTGAGGCATGTAGTTTAGAACTTGCCCAAGTTCACATAGCTAGTAAGATGGAACTGAAATTTATACATAGGCAATCTAGCTCCAGAGTTTGTGTGCTTAACCACTACAAAATGATATTTCACCACAAGACAATTCTGTTGCAGGCATCTCAAAGATGGTGATAAAGAGCTCTTAGCGCATAGCATAAAAAAATGGTGTTCAAAATGATAGGAAACTGCCATATGGCATTTTCTATGTCACGTCATTTTTATATTGCCTACGAAAATTTTTTTCTAGGGTTATTAACCAATAGTTAAAAATTTAAATCACCACAGAACTATACATTTGAAAATGGTTAGAATGGTAAATTTTATGTTATGTATATTTTAACACAATTTTTAAAAAAGAATAAAAATAAATCACATTTATTGATTGTACACAGTTTAAAAATATTTTATATATTCTGATTTCAAGTTACAGAATTTTTATTTTGCAAAATTATATGTATCATTAAGTCCATAGCAAGAAAACAGTTGTATACACTACTATGTGAAAATGATAGCCCAAAATTTGTAATATATTGATGAATATAGCACAGGAAGCAAATGAAAATTGAGTCAATAGATAATTTTTAAGGCCGGTGCTTATCTAATGTGCTGCTGTCTCCCATTGCTCTGTCCAAGCTGACTGCTTCAGCTAGAGACATTAAATAGAACTTGGAGAAATGTACAGGTTTAAATCAGCCATGAAAATAAGCATGTGCTCATTTTCCCTGAGCCTTAAAAAGTCAGGATTGGCCTAAAGGATTTTAAGCAGCAGTATTAATGGATATCAAGACTCAAACCTAAAAGAAGGTTAACATATTGGATGCTATTTTCTACTCTACATTTGCTTGTTTTTTACAGAATGTGAGTTTACGGGAAAACATTGATTGTATTTATCATAGACAAATGCTCAGATTATATGTTTAACGGTAGAATCATAAGAGCAGGTAGGAGACATCTAAATGAAGAGGATGGTTAAATATGTGATGCAAAATCAGTACTTATTCTGTGAGCCAGATAAAATGGTAAAGAGTTGACAATTCTGAAATTTATCTTCAAAATTAATTTAACCAACATTGTTTAGGGTTGAGGGATAATGGCTTTCACCTAACATGGACTGGTCCTGATCCCTTTGCAAGAAGATACTTAAAAATAGGGTGGGGGAGAATTAATGAAAAGGAAACAAAAAAAGAAAGGTTAATATATGCAATAGTAGACTTTCAATTATATGATTATGAGTTTTGAACTTTGCCATTCCATGATGGAAGAATGTACCAAAAAGTTTCTCTATAGTTATTTACTAATTTAAGCACCCTAACATAGAAGACTCATTATAAGGTAATATTACTCATAAGGGAATGACTCCGAGGGCAATTTAGTGAGCCTTCTATATTGGCTTAAAAATAATGATCTGACTTATGGTTTCTTTAACAGAAAATAAGCACTTTTAGAAAACTGAGAAAGCTATATGTTGGGATTTCTTTAAAAATAATATTGCTGTTTCACTGAGAAGTCAATATGAGAAATCTAGGTGATACTTAATACAGTTTTCTTGCAATTGATAGTGGGAAAGGTCGCCACCTGTTCCATCCTTTATAAAGTAAACGAAATTGGTCATATTATTTGGATTTGGACTTTTAACTTCAGTACATGTTCACAGTTATCTAAATTCGTAAGAGATGAAGTCTAGAGATGACAGAGGCGAATTCAAGAATTTATCTGGAACAGCAAAGTCAGCATTTATAAACGTGAGTGAATCAGAAAAGCAGAATAAAGATAGGGAAAGAAACTGGTTTCATTCGGTTGCAAAAAAAACATGAAAGATAATATTCCCTGTTCTCCTTCCAGATTCCATCAAACAAATCCAAAGTATTCTTGAAGCATTGCTGATACTGGGACCTATTCATTCACCAAGGGGTCAGATTAAGAAGGCTCTGATTTATCTCCTGTTTCAATAGTTCTTAGCACTTAGGTTTACACTAAACTAGAAAAACTGCAACAATGCCCTCAGTTTAGCCATGTACTGAAAAAAATTTAAAAAAATAAGATAATCAACTAGCTCCATTTCCCTCAATTTCTGGGAGCACTGTGCTGGTTGATAAAGAACACTAAAATCATGTCATTTTCCACATATGATCTTTATCAAAATAAAAAATATTATTCTCTTACGGGAGCGTGGAGGAGGGGATGGGTAAATTCACACCTAATTGGTGCGGTATGCAGGGTCTGGGAGGGGCATGCTTGTAGCTCTGACTTGGGTAGTGCAAATGCAATAGATATAACCCAAACATTTGTACCCCTGTAAAAAATTTTGTAATCAAAATAAATAATTGGTAAATTAAAAAAAGACATTATTCTCCACTTTATTGTTTTTGGTATCTTTTCTAGTATTCCCTCCTATTAATGTGGGGTCTTAGGAGAGGGAAATAAATAATTTAACTGTATATTTAACCTCTTACTTCCAATGAATAATAACAAATAACATTTATTGAAAGCTTACTATATGATAAGCACTATGCTAAATGCTTTACATATATTACCTCAGTTAACCCTCACAACAACTTTATGAGGCAGATACCATCATAACTTCTATTTTACAGATGAGGCATCTGGGATTTGTAAAGGTTAAGTGACTTCTCTGAGGTCAACCATTATTAAGTAGCACAGCCAACCCTCAAACTCGAAGAGCCTGATTCTAGAGCCTGCCTCTTTAATCACTATGTTAACCACTATGACAAATTTATTCTTTTCCTAATGTATATATTATTACAAAAGTTTTCTTGCCAGATTATTCACAAGTAGGTCACAGTTATGGAAATGTTCTAATTCCCTTAACCTTTATCCAGGCCAAAAACCAAAGGATGCTTGGAAAGAAACAAAAAACTTAAGCCAATAATACCAAAATTATAGCAAATTTTATATCAAATACAGAATGAGTACAATAAAATTTTACTGACAAGTTGGTAGCTATACAAGATTATTTGCTAGTAGGAACATGGTGTAAGAGTTTTTTTGTCTTTGGTTTTTGTTTTCAAATGTATTTTTCCAGTGTGTTGGCTCAATAGATCTGTATCCAGTTTTACTCCATTACTCTAAAAGTAAAATGCTGCCTGATGATCTAGTTATAAACTCATTTACTGATCCTTATTACAGGCTACATTCTTAAAATTTAGATCATAATGAATCTTAGAAGCAAAACACTATCTCGAATAGATGTTAATCCAGATGCACTGGTCCAAATGACCACTGCAAATGCAATTTGAAAATAAGAATTCTGCTTGTTCTACTTAGTCTCTAGTCCTACACAGGGGAACATCAAGCATCAAGTAAAGAGCAAGTCTACCAGAAACTGCCATCATTCAACACATATACAAGAATTAAAAGGTGAAAAATTTCCTCATTGGAGGTACAAATGTTAGAAACATTCAAAAATAAATTAGACTATTGCTTATGTATATGTAAGCTGGCAAAGTGTACAAAGAGAAAATTATTTACACTTTGGAGTTAGACTTCTTGATTTTTCAGATTAATTGTTTTTTTTCCTTTTTTTAAATTTCAGCATATTATGGGGGTACAAATGTTTAGGTTATGCATATTGTCCTTGCCCCACCCCTCTCCCCTGGAGTCAGAGCTTCAATATGTCCATCCCCCAGACGGTGAGCATCGCACTCATTATGTATCTATATACCCATCCCCTCCTCCCCCCTCCCAACTGCCTGACCCCCGATGAATGTTATTCCTATATGTGCAGTTAGGTGTTGATCAGTGAAACCAATTTGATGGTGAGTACATGTGGTCCTTATTTTTCCATTCTTGGGATACTTCACTTAGAAGAATGGGTTCCAGCTCTATCCAGGAAAATACAAGAGGTGCTATATCACCATTGTTTCTTATAGCTGAATAGTACTCCATGGTATACATATAGCACATTTTGTAAATCCACTCATATTTTATGGACACTTGGGTTGTTTCCACATTTTTGCAATTGTGAACTGTGCTGCTATAAACATTCGAGTGCAGATGTCTTTTTTATAGAATGTCTTCTGTTCTTTTGGGTAGATGCCCAGTATTAGGATTGCTGGATTAAATGGTAGATCTACTTATATCTCTTTAAGATATCTCCACATTGCTTTCCACAGAGGTTGCAATAGTTTGCAGTTCCACCAGCAGTGTATGAGTGTTCCTATCTCTCCGCATCCATGCCAACATTTATTATTTTGGGACTTTTTAATAAAGGCCATTTTCACTGGAGATAAGTGGTATCTCATTGTGGGTTTGATTTGCATTTCCCTGATGATTAGAGATGTTGGGCACATTTTCATAGGTTTCTTGGCCATTATTCAGTCTTCTTTTGAAAAGTTTCTGTTCCTTTCCTTTGGCCACTTTTTGATAGGGTTGTTTGATTTTTTCTTGCTGATTTTCCTGAGTTCTAAATAGATTCTAGTTATCAGCCCTTTATCAGATGTGTAGCATACGAACATTTTTTCTATTTTGTAGGTTGTCTATTTGTTCTCATGACAGTTTCTCTGGCTGTGCAGAAGCTTTTTAATTTGATCAGGTCCCATTTATTTATTTTTGTTGTTGCTATGATTGCCTTTGGGGTTTTCTTCATAAATTCTTTACCTAGGCCAATGCCTAGTAAGAGTATTTTCAATATTTTCCTCTAGAATTCTTATAGTTTCACACCTTAGATTTAAGTCTGTTATCCACCATGAGTTGGTTTTTGTGAGAGGTGAAATGTGTGGATCCTGTTTCAGTCTTCTACATGTGGCTATCCAGTTTTCCCAGCACCATTTATTGAATAAGAATTCTTTTCCCCAGTGTATGTTTTTGTCTGCTTTGTCAAAGATTAGATGGCTATATGAGTATGGTTTTATATGTGGATTATCAGTTCTGTTCCATAGGTCTATATCCCTGTTCTTGTGCCAGTATCATGCTGTTTTAATTACTATAGCCTTGTAGTATAGTTTGAAGTCTGGTAAATTGATGCCTCCCATTTTTTTTTTTTTTTTTTGCACAGGATTTCTTTACTATACAGTGTCTTCTCTGGTTCCATATGAAGCACAGAATTATTTTTTCTATATCTGTGAAAAGTGATGTTGGTATTTTAATAGGGATTGCATTGAATCTGTAGATCACTTTGGGTAGTATAGACATTTTAACAATGTTGATTTTTCCAACCCACGAGCATGGTATGGTTTTCCACCTGTTTACTTCCTCTACTATTTCCTTCCTCAGTGTTTCATAGTTCTCCCTGTAGAGGTCTTTTACTTCCTTAGTGAAATATATTCCTAGGTACTTTATTTTCTTTGCTGCTGTTGTGAAGGGTATTGAGTCTTTGATTTGGTTCTCAGTTTGTCTGTTATTGGAGTATGTGAATGCCTCTGATTTGTGTAAATTGATTTTGTATCCTGAGACTTTACTGAATTCATTTATCAATTCCAGGACTCTCTTGGTTGTATCTTTGGGGTTTTCTAGATATAATATCATATCATCAGCAAAGAGTGAGAGTTTGATCTCTTCTGCCTCCATTTGAATGCCCTTGATCCCCTCTCTTGTCTAATTGCTCTAGCAAGGACTTCCACCACTATGTTGAATAGAAGTGGAGATAGTGGGCAACCTTGTCTTGTTCCAGTTCTAAGTGGGAATGCTTTCAATTTTTCCCCATTCACTATGATGTTGACTGTGGGTTTGTCATATACGGTTTTTATCATTTTTAGGTAAGCCCTGTCTATGCCTATTTTGTTAAGTGTTCTTATCATAAAAGAGTGCTGAATTTTATGAAATGCTTTTTCTGCATCTATTGCAAAACTCATATGGTCTTTGTTTTTGTTTCTATTTATGTGGTGAAGTACATTTATAGATTTATATATGTTGAACCATACCTGCATCTGTGGGATGAAGCCCACTTGGTTGTGACGGATTAGTTTTTGATAAGCACCTGAATTCAGTTTGCTAGGATTTTGTTGAGAATTTTTCCATCTATATTTATAAGGGATATTGGTCTGTAGTTTTCTCTTTTTGTTGTGTCCTTTCCTGGTTTTGGTATCAGGGTTATGTTGGCTCATTAAATGTGTTGGGGAGGATTCTATCCTTCCCGATGTTGCAGAATAATTTCTGCAGTATAGCCACCAGTTCTTCTTTGTAGGTCTCGTAAAATTTGGACGTGAAACCATCTGGTCCAGGACTTTTATTTTTAGGAATGTTTTTTATTGCTGTTTCAATTTCAGTACTTCATATTGTTCTGTTCAGGAATTCTATTTCCTCCTGATTGAGACTAGGGAGGCTGTGTGTTTCTAAAAATTTGTCCATTTCCTCCACATTTTCCAGTTTATGTGCATAAAGGTTTTTGTAGTATTCATAGACGATATCTTGTATCTCTGTGGCATCAGTTGTAATTTCTCCTTTTCAGTTCCTGATGGAGCTTATTAGAGTTCTTTCTTTTCTGCTTTTCATTAGTCTAGCCAAAGGCATGTCAATTTTTTTTTATTTTTTCAAAGAACCACCTTTTGCTTTATTAATCTTCTATAAAGTTTTTTATTGTAAGTTTCATTAAGTTCTTATCTGATCTTATTAATTTCACTACTTCTGCTGGGTTTGGCGTTGGTCTGTTCATCTTTTTCCAGCTCTTTGAGATGATTCATTAGGTTGTCTATTTGTGATCTTTCTGTCTTTTGGATATAGGTATTTATGGAAATAAACTTTCCTCTCAGGACTTTTTTAGCTGTGTCCCACAGATTTTGATAACTTGTGTCTCCTTTGTCATTTAGTTCAAAGAATCTTTTGATTTCCATCTTGATTTCCTCATTTATGAAACAGTTATTCAGCAGAAGGTTGTTTAGTTTCCACGACTTTGTGTAGAGATGAGAGTTTCTGTTGGGGTTGATTTCTAATTTTATTCCACTGTGATCTGAGAAGATGCATGGTATAATTTCTATTTTTTTTAATTTCTTGCGACATGCATTGTGACCTAGGATATGGTAAATCTTAGAGAATGCCCCATGAGCTGATGAGAAGAATGTATATTCAGTGGTTTGGGGGTAGAATATTCTGTGAATGTCAGTCAGGCCCATTTTTTCTAGAGTTCTATTTAAGTCCATTATTTCTTTGTTAATTTTCTGTTTGGAGGATCTGTCCTGTGCTGTCAGAGGGGTGTTGAAGTCTCCAGCTATTATGGTGTTGCTGTTTATAATTTTGTTTAGATCAAGTAGAGTTTGCTTTATGAATCTGGGTGTAACTTAGTTGGGTGCATACATATTTAGAATTGCTATGTCTTCTTGTTGAACTGTATGTACCCTTTACCACTATACAGTGATCCTCTTTGTCTTTCATTACTTTAGTTGAGTTAAAGACTAAGATATCTGACATCAAAATTGCCATGCCAGCCTTCTTTTGACTTCTGTTTGCTTGAAATGTTTTTTTCCACCCCTTCACCTTGATTCTGAATGCATCCTTGCAGGTTAGATGTGTTTCCTGAAGATAGCAGAGACTTGGTTTATGTGTATTTATCCATTTGGCCAGCCTATGTCTCTTTAGTGGGCAGTTCAAGCCATTCACATTTATTGAGAGAACTGAAAGGTGGGGCAGATTTCTGTGTATCCTGTTGGGTTGAACTTTGTTGCTTTGTTTTCTCTCTTAAGCCATTGTGGTATCTGGCATTTGATCTTTAGCTTTTGAGTGATTTTATATTTATGAGTGTTTATTGTGCTGACCCGTGAAACACTGTGTTAAGTGCTTCTTGGAGGACTGGTCTTGGTGAATTCCCTCAGTCTTTGCTTATCTGAGAATCTCTTTATTTCTGCTTTATATACAAAACTTAGTTTTGCAGGGTACAAGATTCTAGGTTGGGCATTATTCTGTTTGGGAAAAGTGAGAATGGGACCCCAGTCTCTTCTTGCTTCTAAGGTTTCAGTTGAGAAGTCTGGAATTATTCAGATGGGCTTTCCTTTTTATGTTACTTGTTTCTTTTGCCTTAAAGCTTGTAGGAGGGCCTCTTTAGTGGATATTTTGGTCAATCTGATGACTGCATGTTGCAGTGTCTTTCTGTTTGCAATGAATCTCCCAGGAGTCCTTTGAGTTTCTTGTAACTGGATATCTAGATTTTTAGGAAGGCCTGGGAAATTTTTCTCTATTATATCTTCAAATAACTTATCCAACCCTTGTGGATTTTCTTCTTCACCCTCAGGGATGCCCATAACTGTCAAGTTAGGCTTCTTCTCATAATCTCACATTTCTTGTAGGATTTGCTCTTTTCTCTTATTTCTCTGTCACTGACTTATTTATTTGGAAGATGTTATCTTCAATCCCTGAGATTCTTTCTTCTGTTTGATCTACCCTGTTCCTGAGACTTTCCACTGTGTTTTGTAGTTCCTTGAATAAATTCTTCATCTCCAGGAGTTCGGTTTGATTTTTTTTTAATATTTCAATATCTTTAGTGAATTTTTTTTCCAGGTCCTGGATTTTTTTGTGGTTTCTTTGTGTTGGTTATCCATTTTTTCTTGCACATCATTGAGTTTTCTTACAATCCATGTTCAAAATTCTTCTGTCATTTTAGTGTTCTGAATTTGGTTAATGTCCATTGCTAGAGAGCTGGTATTCCTCTGGGGGTGTGCTTTCCATTTGATTCTTCATACTTCCACAGTTCTTTCGCTGAGTTCTTCCCATATGGATCAGCTGTTGCTTCCCACCTTTCAGTTTCATTTGCAAAGTAACATGCTCTGTTTAGGCTCTGTTCCAGTAGATGCTGTTTAGGAGCAAGGCAGATCACAGCTATTCAGGAGTTGGCAGGTGTGGGATCGGGAAGCTGAGTCATCAGGTTGCCCGGTTGTCTCTTTTATGTCACCCTCCCACAATCTCATGCCTGTCCAGCAGGAGCTCTCGCTCTTTCTGACCCACCCAGAGCAGGTCTATTTTCCCACAGTGGTTTCTAGGTTAGACTCCCCTACTTAGTGTTCACCTCCATTGTTCTGGTCCTGCTGACTGCCAGAGGCAAGTTACCTGTCTCCTAACTCCTTCCAGCAGTAGCTCAGACCAGTCCCTCCCTGACCCAGTGCAGTCCTGGCACAGAGCTCTGGGAGGTTCAGGATGCTTCCCACTATTGTTTTCTATACAAAGCCCCATGTCTCCTGCCATGATTTTGCATCTACTTCAGGCAGGTCCCTGTCTGAGTGCGTGTGGAGATCAGTGGGGAAGCAGAACTTTCTCCTGTGGGTCTGATCCCACTGCATTCCTTGGCCAGGCAGGCGCAGCCATCCCACACTCTATTCTCTATTATTTGTTTTGCACTCTCCAGATTTCGTGATCCTATCTCCCATTCACCTTTTTTTCCTGCTTTGTGTGTCCCACTCTGATTCTGTGCTGATTCACAATGCTGTTCTTATTGGGGAGTGATCCACTCATGTGTAGCAGACCGAGATCCTTGCCTCTTTCTCTGGGAGCAGGAATACAGGATGTCATCCTTACTCTGCCATTTTTGTCTCTCTGACTTCTTGATTTTAATCATTGAGCTATCATTTAGCAGCTCATTGACCCTGGACTAGACATACAGCCTGAATCTTGGTTTCTTCCATATGTCAAATAGTGATGATGCCTACCTTCATGGGGTTGCTATAAGACTTTAAATATTTTATGAAAAGAATCTACCTAATCCTTGGCCTATAATGGACTCAACATTTGATTGTTATAAATATTTGTGGGTTTTTTTTATTTACTGGAGTCATCATAGTGCATGTTGACATCAGAGCCCTTTGTTGGAGAATATTTCCTAGACCAAATGTATATTCAGTGTATCCATCATCAGTTGGTAATTTCTATTCATATGTTTATCATTATATAAAAAGGAAATCTACTTATTTAATAAACAAGTATAGGATAAAAAGTGGTGTTATTTCTATTGTAGACTGGAGAAATTAGAGTAAGGGGATCTCAGTCATTTGGCCAAATTCTGAAGAGTAGTGAAATTTCAGGAATAGACCATCTAAAGATACAAGTTACAAAGAACGGTGACATCCTCTGTGCTATCGTTAGTGTATGTCAGAATAATCTCAGGGGCTTAATACAACAAATGCATTTATCTCCCTCATATTGCATACCTGTCATGTGTTTGCTGAAGGTAGTCACTCAGGATCCAAACCAACATCTCAAAAATTACCAGTCACTGTGGCACAGGGAAAGAAAACTCTGGATGATGTTGCACTAGCTGTTAAGTCGTCAAAAAGGTGACATTCATCACTTTCACTTATAATTCATTGGCCCAATCCCACCATAAGGGTGCCAAATGTGCAATTCTACTTTGTAACAGGAAGGTAGAGACCTACAAAACTTTGATAAACATTATTAATGACTACCACAATTAGAAAGCAGCATTATTGGAGCTGTAGGGCTGAAGTTTAACAGTATGGCAATGTTCCCTTTTCATCTCCATAGAAAGTTTACAGGCAAACTTCATGAGTAAATGAAGTTCAATGGGTATATATCCAAATGTCATCCAGTACCCAAAGAAATGGTTGCATATCTGTACAGGCATGTCTTACATACAATGATAAGCAGACCACCAAAATACATAGCAAAAAATGTCCCCTCACATTATGAACAAAAAAATCTAACTTTTACCATAGGAGTATCTTAGCATCATGGGTGAACTACTTAATTTTTCTTTTCTTTTCTTTTTTTTTTTTTTTTTGAGACAGAGTCTCACTTTGTTGCCCTGGCTAGAGTGAGTTTGGTGGCATCAGCCTAGCTCACAGCAACCTCAAACTCCTGGGCTTAAGCGATCCTACTGCCTCAGCCCCCCAGTAGCTGGGACTACAGGCATGCGCCACCACGCCTGGCTAATTTTTTCTATATATATTTTAGTTCACCAGATAATTTCTTTCTATTTTTAGTAGAGACGGGGTCTCGCTCTTGCTCAGGCTGGTCTCGAACTCCTGACCTTGAGCGATCCACCTGCCTTGGCCTCCCAGAGTGCTAGGATTACAGGCATGAGCCACCGCGCCCGGCCCTCAATTTTTCTTATAAGAAAAGTATAGTCCAAGCAATCACTGGTTGCATATACTACAATTGAGACTGTATTATTTATGCTCAAGATAATTATAAAAAATTATAATAGCTTTATACAGTTTACAAGATATATGATCTACTTAAACATGCTATAAATATTAAGTTTAAATTCTGAATCAGCTTTATCAGTAATATCTACAAATTATGAATAATGTTGAGTAATAAGAATGACCTCATTTCAGTTAAACTGATTGCTATTGGGTAAGACATGTAAGCCTATGACATTAAGCATAATTTCCAGGCAAATGAAAGTGAAAGACTAACAAAAGAAGTGAACGAAAGAAAGGCAACAGAAAACCATAAGCAATAACCAAAGTTGGATTACTCCACTAGTAGGGATAAAACCAACAACATTTTGATACTTCAGATTGAGAAAAGCTTAATCAGTAGTCCTCTCCCTGGGCTGCACACTGGATTCACTTGTGGAATTTAGAAATGTTGATGCCTGACCCCACTCTAAGAGATTCTGATTTAATTGATTCAGTACAATGGAGCTGAGGTATTGTGTTGTTGTTGTTGTTGTTGTTGTTATTGTTTTATAAAGTATCTTAATGCACAGCCAGGCTTGAGAAAAACTAAACTAAATCATGTACTCTATCAAGCTAAAAGATAAACTTTTAAATCATGGGTTCACAGATATGTATGCAGTAAATATAAAATAAGAATCATTTGTACTAATGGAGAAAAAATATACATATAGCCCTGTAGCACACATTCATGTTTATTTATCTAATTACCAGAGTGATGTGGATTGTAAATATATAATTTTTCTAATTTTTTATTGTGATAAAACACATATAACATAAAGTCTGCCATCTTAATCATTTTTAAAGCATACAGTTTAATGGTATTAAATACATTAGTAATGCTGTACAACCATCACCCCCATCCATCTCCATAACTATTTTCATCTTGGAAACTAAAATTCTGTATCCATTAAACAATAACTTACCATCCTCCCCTTCCCTTAGCCCCTGACAATACCACTCTACTTTATGTCTCTATGATTTTGACTATTCTGAGTACATCACATAAGTAGAATCACACAGTATTTGTCTTTTTGTCACTTAGCATAATATCTTCAAGGTTTATCCATGTTGTGGTATATGTCAAAATTTCCTTTCTATTTAAGGCTGCATAATATGCTATTGTTTTTATATGCCACAAGTTGTTATCTTCTGTTTTCTCCTAAGGTTTTTATAGTTTTAGGTCTTACATTTAGGTCTTTGATCTATTTTGAGTTAATTTTTGTATATAGTATTAGGTAAGGGTCCAGTTCCATTCTTATGCATGTGAATATCCAGGTTTCCCAGCACCATTTGGTGAAAAGATTGTCCTTTCACCACTGAATGGGCTTGGCACTCTTGTCAAGAATCATTTGGCTATTTATGTGAGGATTTATTTCTGGGCTTTCTATTCTATTCCATTTGTCTATATACTTCTCTATTGCCACTACCAAACTGTAGATTACTATAGTTTTGTAGTAAGTTTTGAAATCAGTAAATGTGCATTCTCCAGTTTGTTCTTCTTTTTCCAAGATTGTTTTGTCTATTCAGGGTCCCTTGAGATTCCATATAAATTTAGGATGGGTTTTTCTATTTCTGCAAAAATCATTATTGGGATTTTAATAGGAATTCCATTGAATATGTAGATTGCTTTGGGTAGTATTGACATCTTAACAATATTAAGTCTTCTCAATATTATGGAATAATTTATGTATTATAGGTACTAGGTCTTCTTTGTAGCTCAGATAAAATTTAGCTGTGAATTCATCTGGTCCAGGGTTTTATTGTTGTTGTTCGGAGGATTTTATTACATAGATTTACATAGAATTGACAAAACAAAAAGTTGGTTCTTTGAAAAGATAAAAAACAATTGACAGACCTCTTGCTAGATTAAGAACAGAAGAGAAAGGACCCAAATAAGCTCAATCAGAAATTAAAAAGGTGACATTACAACTGATACCACAGAAATACAAAACATCATCCATGAATACTATGTAAATCTCTATGAGCATAAACTAGAGAACATAGAAGAAATGGACAAGTTCTTGGAAACATACAATCTCCCAAGACTCAACCAAGAAGACACAGAACTCCTGAAAAGACCAATAGCAATCAGTGAGATCAAATCAGTAATAAAGAAATTTAAAACAACAACAACAAAGAAAACCTGGACCAGATGGATTCACAGCTGAATTCCATCAGACCTATAAAGATTTGGTACCCATAATACAAAAATTATTCTCCAATACTAAGAAGGAAGGACTCCTCCTCAATTCATCCTATGAAGGCAGTATCACCTTGATACCAATGTCAGGAAGGGACACAACAATAAAAGGAAACTACAGGCCAATATCTCTTATGAATGTAGATACAAAAATCCTCAGTAAAATACTAGCGAGCCAAATTCAACAGCACATCAGAAAAATAATCCACCAGTACGAAGTGAGCTTCATTCCAGGGATGCAAGGATGGATCAACATATGTAAATCAATAAATATAATTCACCACATAAACAAAAGCAAAAACAAAGAACATATGATCATTTCACTAGATGTAGAAAAAGCATTTGACAAAATTCAGCACCATTTCATCATAAAAACATTCAACAAACTTGGCATAGAAAAAAGATTTCTCAGAATTATAAAAGCCATATATGACAAACCCACAGTCAACATCATACCGAATGGGGAAAAGTCAAAAGCATTCCCCCAAAGAGCGAGAACAAAACAAGGATGTCCACTGTCATCACTACTATTCAACACAGTGCTGGAAGTCCTAGCCAGGGGAATCAGGCAAGAAAATAAATTAAGGATATACAAATTGCAAAAGAAGAGGTCAAACTATCACTCTTCGGTGATGATATGATCTGTATCTAGAAAAATGAGAAGATTCCACCAAGAGTCTCTTGGAATTGATAAATAAATTCATCAAAGTCTCAGGATACAAAATCAATGTATATAAATCAGTAACATTTCTATATACTAATAATAGTCAAGCTGAGAGTCAAGTCAAAGACTCGATATCATTCACAATAGCTACAAAGAAAATAAAATGCATAGTAATATACTTAACAAAGAAGGTGAAATATCTCTACAAGGAGAACTACAAAACTCTGAGAAAGGAAATTTAAGAGGACACAAACAAAGACAAAAATACGTCATACTCATGGATAAGTAGAATCAACATTGTTAAAACATCCATACTACCAAAAGTGATTTAAAAATTCAGTGCAATCCCCACGAAGTTACCAAAGTCATATTTGACAGATCTAAAAAAAAATAATTACATGCTTTGTTTGGAACCAGAAAAGAGCCTGAATAGCCAAAGCAATCTTAAACTAAAAGAACAAATCTGGAGGTATCACATTACCAGACTTCAAACTATACTACAAGCCTATAGTAACCAAAACAGCATGGTGGTATTGTTACAAAAATAGAGACATATACCAATGGAACAGAACAGAGAACCCAGACATAAAACCATCTACCTTCAACCAACTGATCTTTACCAAAGCTAAGAATAACATACACTGGGGCAAAGAAGCCCTATTCAATAAATGGGGCTGGGTAAATTGGATAGCAACAAGCAGAGGAATGAAACAAGATCCCTACCTCTCATCATTCACAAAAAGTAATTCAAGATGGATAAAAGACTTACATCTAAGGAATGAAACCACAAGAATTCTAGAGAAAAATGTAGGAAAAACTCTTCTAGATATCAGCCTTGGCAAAGAATTTATGAAAAAGACACCAATGGCAATCATGGCAACACTGAAAATTAATAAATGCGGTTTGATTAACTAAAAAGCTTCTGTACAGATAAGGAAACAATCAACAGAGCAAATGGACAACCTACAGAATATGAGAAAATATTCACAAGCTACATATCTGATAAAGGTCTAATAACCAGAATCTACAAAGAACTCAAATAAATCAGCAAGACAAAAAAAAAAAAAAAACAAAACCCAACCCTATTAAAAAGTGGGCAAAAGACATGAA
Source organism: Lemur catta (assembly GCF_020740605.2). Taxonomy (NCBI): domain Eukaryota; kingdom Metazoa; phylum Chordata; class Mammalia; order Primates; family Lemuridae; genus Lemur; species Lemur catta. The sequence continues at coordinate 152,754,328 of NC_059128.1, forward strand.
CTGATACTTCTCAAAAGAAGCAGCCCAAATGGCCAAGAAACATATGGAAAAATGTTCAATGTCACTAATCATAAGAGAAATGCAAATTAAAACCACAATGAGCTATCACCTTACCCCAGTTAGAACAGCTTTTGTCCAAAAACAATAGATACTGATGTGGATGCAGAGAGAAAGAACACCTATACAGTGTCGGTAGAACTGCAAATTAGTTCAACCTTTATGGAAAACAGTATGGAGATTCCTCAAAGTACTAAAAGTAGACCTACTATTTGACCTAGCAATTCACTACTGGGTATTTATCCAAAAGAAAAGAAGTCATTTTACCAAAAAGACACCTGCACTAGAATATTTATTGCAGCAAAATTCACAATTGTAAACATGTGAATTCAAGCCAGATACTCATCAATACATGAGTGGATTAATAAAATGTGGTATATGTACACCATGGAGTACTACTGAGCTATAAAAAAGATAAATTAATACCCTTTGAAACAATCTGGATGGAACTGGGGACCATTCTCCTAAGTGAAGTATCAGAAGAATGGAAAAACAACCACCACATGTACTCACTATTGGAACTAACCAGTGAGCACAGAAGTACACAGAGGAAAGTAAAACTCAGTGGAATGCAACTCATGGGAGAGAGGAGGGAAGGAGAATAAACCAACCTAATGGGTACTATGAACATTATTTGGGTGACAGTCACACCTATATCCGGGATTCAAGCATTACAAAAATGATCCATCTAACCTAAAACATTTGTGCCCCCTTAATATTTTGAAATAAAAAAAAAAAAAGGGATGAAGCCTAAAGTAGGGGATGCAGGTTCCAATCCTAGCTCTGCCTTTCTTGGATGTGTAACTTCAAGAAAGTTGCCCACTCTTCTGAGCCTCTCTGTCCCATCTGAAAAACAGGAATAATAACAGTACATTTCTCATTTAACACTCACTAAGAATCCAATAAAATGCATATGCATGATTAAAAAAACAATATTAAATCATCCAATTCATGAACATGAGACATGTTTCCATTTATTTATATCTTCTTTATTTCAGCAGTGTTATATAGTTTTCATTACATAAGTTAGTGAATTTCTAAGGATTTTATTCTTTTTAATACTACCATAAATGGAATTGTTTTCATAATTTCCTTTTTTCATTTTTTATTGTTAGTGTATAGAAACACAACTGATGTTTGTGCATTCACTTACATTCTGCTACTTTTTTGAATTTGTTTATTAGTTTTAACAGTTTTTTGTGATATCTTTAGGGTTTTCTCATACAAGATCACATCATCTGCAAACAGAGATAATTTTACTTCCTTCTTTTTAATGTGGATGTCTTTTTTTCCCCCACCAAATTATTCTGGCTGGAACTTCTAGGACTGTATTAAATTAAAATGGTAAAAGTGGGTATCCTTGCCTAGTTCCTAATCTTAGAGGAAAAGCTTTCAGTTTCATCATTGAGTATCAAATTTGCTATGGGTTTTGCATATATGACTTTTAAAATGTTGAGGTAATCTCCTTCTATTCCTAGTTTGTTGAGTGTTCTTTATCATGAAACAGTGTTGAATCTTGTCAAATGCTCTTTCTACATCAATTGAGCTGATCTTTTTTTTTTTTTTGCCCTCATTCTGTTAACGTGGTGTATTTCATTAAGTGATTTTTATATATTGAGACATCCTTATATTCCAAGAATGAATCCTACTTGGTCACAATGCATAATCTTTTTAATATGCTCCTGAATTATGTTTGCTAGTATTTTGTTAAGTTTTTTTTTTTTTGCATTGATGTTAATAAAGGATAATGTCTGTAGTTTTCTTTCCTTGTACTGTTTTTACCTGGCTTTGGTATCAGAGTAATGCTGGCCTCATATAATGAATTAGGAAGTATTCCTTCCTGTTCAGTAATTTTGGAAAAGTTTGAAAGATTGATATTAGTTCTTTAGATATTTGGAAGAATTTACCAGTGGACCCATCATATCTGGGGCTTTTTATTGTTGAGAGATTTCTGATTACTGATTCAATCTCATCACTAGTTTTAGGTCTACTCAGATTTTCTAATTCTTCATGATTTAGTATGGATAGATTTTCTGTTTCTAGGAATTTGTCCATTTGATCTAGGTTCTCTGATTTTTTGGTGTACAACTGTTCATAGTACTCTCTCATAATCATTTTTATATATGTGTATGTGGTAGTAATGTCCAAGATATCATTTCTAATTTTTGCAATTTGAGTCTTCTCTCTTTTTTTCTTAATCCATCTAGCTAAAAGTTTGTCAATTTTATTGATCTTTTCAATGAACAAACTTCAGGTATCATTGATGTTCTCTATTGTTTTCCTATTCTATATTTTATTTATCTCTGCTCTAATTTTTATTATTTCCTTCCTTTTGGTAGCTTTGGATTTAGTTTTTTCTTTTTTCCTAGTTCCTTAAGTTGTAAAGTTAGGTTGTTGATGTATTTCTCAATTTTAAATATGTGTTCATAGGTATAAATTTCTCCTTTAGTACTGATTTCACTGCATACTATACATTATAGTATGCTGTGTTTTCTCCATTGGTTGCTTTTTTTGTTTTGTTTTGTTTCATTGTTTTTTGTTTTTTGTTTTTTTGAGACAGAGTCTCACTCTGTTGCCTGGGTGAGAGTGCAGTGGCATCAGCCTAGCTCACAGCAACCTCAAATTCCTGGGCTCAAGCAATCTTTCTGCTTCAGCCTCCCAAGTAGCTGGGACTATAGGCATGCACCACCATGCCTGGCTAATTTTTTTTCTATACATTTTCAGTTGTCCAGCTAATTTTCTTTCTATGTTTAGTAGAGATGGGGGTCTCACTCTTGCTTAGGCTAGGCTGGAACTCCTGAGCTCAAACGATCTCCCGCCTTGGCCTCACAGAGTGCTAGGATTACAGGTGTGAGATATCACACCCGGCCTCCATTGGTTGTTTAGGATTATGTTTATAAATAAATTTGAAAATTTTCCAGATTTACTTCTGTCATTATTTCTAATTTCATCCTATCGTGGTCAGAAAAGATACTTTGCATGATATCCATCTTTTAAAATCTATTTGGACTTCTTTTGTGACCCAACAATGTGGTCTATCCTGGAAAGTTTCCCATTTGCACTTGAGGAAAATGTGTATACTGTTTACCTTGGGTAGAGTGTTCTGTATATGTCCATCATATCTAGTTACTTTACCATTGGTTATCTGATGATTCCTTACTTCTCTTTTGTGTGGGTTTCTATCTATTATTGAGAGTCAGGTATTGAAGTCTCAAGAATTATTGTAGAATTGTGTATTTCTTTCTTTAATTCTTCAAGGTTTTGCTTCATGTTTTAATGGCCTGTTAATAGGTGCATAAATGTTTATAATTATTATATATTCTTGTGTTGTACCTTTTATTAATGTCCTTCTTTGTCTCGTGTAACCTTTAAGTTTATCTTGCCTAATATTAATATAGCCATACCTGCTCTCTTTTGGTTATTATTTGTATAGAATGCTGTTTCCCAATATTGTTTCCTTTCAGTTTCAATCTATTAATGTCTTTGGATCTAAAGTGAGTCTTCTTAGACAGTAGATATGTTTTTTTAATTCATTATACCAATCTCTATCTTTTGATTGGAGAATTTAATCCATTTACATTTAATGTAATTACTAATAAGGAGGGACTTAATTCTGTCATTTTGCTATTTGTTTTCTATAGGCCTTACAGCTTTTTGGTTTCTCATTTCCTTGATTACAGTATTCTTTTGTGTTTAATTGATTTTTTATAGTGAAACATAAATTCATTTCTCATTTCCTCTGGTATATACTCTACGGCTATTTTTTTTTCATTAACATAGGAATTACATTTAGCATCCTAAAGTTATAACACTTTAGTTTAAATTTATGCCATCTTATCTTCCACAACATGCAAAAATTCTGCTCCTTTAAATAGTTCCATCCCCACCCCCCTCAGCTGTTGATGTCACAAAATTATATCTTTATACATTGTTTGCCCAAAAATATAAACTAATAATTCTTTGAAGTGCATTAGTCTCTTAAGTTATGTGGAAAACAAAATGTGGAGTTACAAACCAAAGTTATAATACTAGCATTTACATTAATAATTTTTTTAAAAAAATTAGTCTCTTGAAGAATGTAGAATACAAAAAGTAGAGTTAAAATTGTTACAATAGTACTAGTTTTTGTATTTGCCAATGTATTTACCTTTATTTCTTCATACAGCTTCAAGATATGATCTAGTGTCCTTTCATTTCATCCTGCAGGACTCCTTTGAGCATTTCATGCAGGGCAGGTTTGTTGGGAGCGGTCTCTGATTACGGGTGAGCACATAGCCAATAGAATCATTGCTGGGAGCCTTGTCAGGGCCTTCTACCAATCACTTCCCGCCACGACTACCTGCAATGGTATATAAGCCCACTGTCCTTCCTGTTCGGGGTCTCTCGCCATGTAACTAGACTAGATGCCTCATTAAACTGCTGTTGGAAGAACTCCAGTTTGTTGCGTCGTCCTTGCAGGCGAGTGCGGCGTGACAAGTGGTGCCGAAACCCGGGAACTTCTCGCACCGGCGGAGACGACCTCTTTGGAGGTGAGTTCAGAACCACAGCAGCTGGGGCGGCTTTATTTTGGACCCCTGCCCTCTTCTGACGCCGGCACCGGGTGCTTGTGACCTACCCCATGGGGAACTCTCCTAGTTGTCACCTGTTGCGGGCCCTGCGGGGTCTTCTGGCCGCCCAGGAGCTTCGTATCCCTGACCGTGTCCTGCGCCATTTTGTGCAGGACGTGGACCGGGTGGCCCCATGGTTTCTCCACTCGGGGTCTTTAACGATTCCGAGTTGGGATAAGCTAGAGCAGGACCTTTGCCGTGCCCGAGAGTCTGGTCCCCTTTGGGAGTGTGTTCTCCCTGTGTGGGCACTGGTGCGCTCCTGTTTAGAGGACAACCGTTGCAGCGGTCCGGTCCGGGAAGGTCAGCAAGTACTCAGTGATTATCAAGATAGTATGTCTGAGAGAGGCAAAGTGGGTACGGCTCGGCCGGGGCGGCCGAGGAAAAGGCCGGAAAGGAAACGTAAGTCCGCGGGTAAACAGGAACGGCGGGGACGCCCGCCGCCTGAAAGGGACATGGAGGAGGTGGCTCTCAAAATGGCCTCCCTCCACATGTCGGCTTCCTCTTCTTCCTCTTCTTCCTCTCGTCCTTCTTCTTCCTGGTCTTCTTCATCGTCTCGCTCTTCTTCCCGTTCGCGTTCTCGCGAGGCGGAGGAGGGGCTGTCTCCGCAGGAGAAGGCGGAGCTGGAGGAGGCGGCGGCTAGATATGAGGCGGAGCGTAATCGCCTGCCCCCGTACACTACTGCCCCTCCTTTTCCCGTTGCGGGATCCGCCCCTCTAAATATGGAGGGCGGAACCTCGTTTGTGCCTCCCCGAGCTAGAAAGAAGATACAGAGGGAGTTTGCTTTCCCCGTCTTTGAGGACGCTAATCAACATCGCTTTCACGAACACCTAGATTACAAGCAACTAAAAGCTTTGGTTGAAGCTGTCAAGGCTTATGGGTGCAATGCCGCTTACACCCGTGGCCTACTGGAACGGCTAAGTGCGCATGCCATGACCCCCAGTGATTGGGCTGGTACCGCGCGGGCCTGTCTATCCATGGGGCAATATTTAGATTGGAAATCCATATATCAAGAAGCCTGTATTAATCAAGCTCGGCAGAACGCGCAGCAGGGCCAGCCTGCCTGGGATGCCGATATGCTCTTAGGACAGGGTCGTTGGCAGAATAATCAGCTTAATTTTCCCATTCAGGTCTATGGCCAGATTAATCAATTGGCTATAAGAGCCTGGCAACAACTGCCTAATCGTGGGGAAGTTGCAGGTAATTTAACCAAGGTCATCCAAGGCCCTGCAGAACCGTTTTCTGACTTTGTGGCTCGGATGGTGGAATGCGCTGCAAGGATTTTCGGCGATGCCGACTCGGCTATGCCATTAGTGGAACAGTTGGTTTTCGAGCAGTGCACGAGAGAGTGTCGTCATGCTATTGCCCCTTGGAAGGGAAAGGGCCTCAGTGCATGGTTAAAAGCTTGCAGAGAAATTGGAGGCCCTCCCACCAATGCGGGCTTGGCGGCTGCCATCCTCGCCGCTAAGGACACTTCCGAAGTGACTTGTTTTAAGTGTGGCCAACAAGGACACATTCGGAGACAGTGCAAAAGCCAAAATACCCGCTCTATGGGACCTCCACGCTTTCGGTTGGAGTCCCGGCCTTCCATACTGGAAATCTGCCATCGGTGTGGTAAGGGCCGTCATCGAGCCTCCGAGTGTCGGTCAGTCAAGGACCTTCACGGACGCTGGCTGCAGCCTTTAACCTCCACACCTGGTGCTCGTTCTAAAACATTTAACCAGCCAAAAAACGGGAGGAGGGGCCCTCGACCCCAGGGACCACGAATGTATGGGGTCTTCCAGCAGCCACCGGTCCAACAGCCACTGGTGCCCCCGCAGATGCAGCTGCCGTCCCTGGTGCCCCCAGGGTCCGGAGAGCCACTGCGGGTTCCGCAGGACTGGACCTCTGTGCCACCACCCACTCAGTATTAACCCCTGGGATGGGATGTCAGCCCATCCCTTCTGATTTTCGAGGTCCTCTCCCGTCGGGATCGGTGGGGTTAGTGCTAGGTCGTTCCTCCTCTACACTGCGAGGCTTAGTTATTTACCCAGGAGTTATAGATTCAGATTTCACAGGCACTGTTCAGATTTTAGCCTCGGCCCACAGAGGTGTAGTATCTATCTGCCCTGGTGACAGGATTGCTCAGCTGTTAGTATTACCCAGTCTTCATTCTCATTTTCCCAGTGCTCCCTGTCCTCGGGGGGAGGGGAGCTTTGGTTCCTCGGGGGGTGTAGGGGCATATGTAACCCTTGAGTTGGGAGAGAGACCAACACTTACATTACAAGTTCAGGGCAAGTCCTTTTTAGGTATCTTGGATACCGGGGCAGATTCCAGTGTTATGTCCAGTCAATGGTGGCCTTCCTCCTGGCCCACTGTTCCCTCTACACATAGTCTGCAAGGCCTCGGATATGCCTCTGCCCCGGCCATGAGTGCATCCCGTCTCAAATGGCGGGACTCCGAGGGTAATGAGGGTTCATTTCAGCCATATGTTATGCCTATACCTGTCAACCTATGGGGACAGGAAGTGTTAAAGCAAATGTCTTTTCGGTTGACTAATGAGTTCTCTCCACAGAGTCAACAGATGATGCGTGCTATGGGCTGCGTTCCTAGAAAAGGACTGGGCCCCCGGCTACAGGGCCGAGCGGAGCCCGTTATACCTGAGCCGCGACCTCCACGACAAGGGCTGGGTTTTTCTTAGGGGTCACTGAGGAGCAAGCTATACCCATACCGTGGCTAACAGCGGAGCCGGTCTGGGTGCCTCAGTGGCCCCTGCCTTCAGTCAAACTTACTGCCGCTCGAGAGTTAGTCTCTGAGCAGCTCCGCATGGGCCATTTGGAGCCATCTCGCTCTCCCTGGAATACACCAATCTTTGTTATCAAAAAGAAATCTGGCAAGTGGCGGCTCTTACATGATCTCCGCGCAATCAATCGCCAGATGCAGCTGATGGGGTCAGTGCAGCGTGGCCTCCCACTTCTGTCCGCTTTGCCTAAGCATTGGCAACTTCTTATTGTTGATATTAAGGACTGTTTCTTTTCCATTCCGCTACACCCCAATGATCGGGAGCGTTTCGCTTTTACGCTTCCATCCCTTAATCATCAGGAGCCTGATCAGCGATACCAGTGGAGGGTCCTGCCTCAGGGGATGGCTAACAGTCCTACCATGTGTCAGCTGTATGTGGCGGCAGCAGTTTTCCCTGTGAGGCAGGCCTTTCCCTGTGTCCAGATTCTCCATTATATGGATGATCTTTTGCTTTGCCACTCTGACACCTCAGTGATGCACAAAGCCTATGCCGCCTTGTGTGACAGCTTATCTTCTTTTGGCCTAACTTTTGCCCCAGAAAAGGTCCAGGAAGGCGATGTAGACACCTTCTTGGGGGCTCGTATCGGTCCCTCTTCTATTCGACCCCAAAAGATTGAAATTTGAAAAGATTCTCTGCACACTCTAAATGATTTTCAAAAATTACTTGGCGACATCAATTGGATTCGCCCCTTCTTACATCTCCCAACCTCTGAGCTGCGCCCTCTGTTTCAAATATTGGAGGGTGACCCTGATATACTGTCCCCCCGTTCGTTCACCTTTGAGGCTCGGCAGGCTCTCGCTAAGGTCGAGGAAGCTCTTCAGCAAGCTCAGTTGGTCCGCATCCAACCGGACCGCCCCTTTTCCTTGTGCCTCTTGCCCTCTCCCGTGGCGCTCACGGCAGTACTCTGGCAGGACGGGCCTTTGCTGTGGATTCATTCACATGCTTCTCCGCGGCGTGCTATAGAACATTATCCTACGCAGGTTGTGGATTTGGCCTTATCTGGGCTTTCGTTGTCCCTTTCCCACTTCGGTATTTACCCTACAGTTATTCATTGCCCATACACCAAGTCCCAGACTCAAGTCCTTTGCTCTTCCTTAAATTCTTGGGCAGTACTCTGTTGTATCTTCCCAGGAGACATAGATAACCATTACCCTAAACATCCCCTTCTTCAGTTTGCACTTCGCAATCAGCTTATCTTTCCTCATCTAACTTCCCCTGAGCCTCTAATTGGGGCTACCATTGTTTATACTGACGGGTCATCCACAGGCACCGGTAGCTATGTAATCAATGATCAGGTGTTTACGGCCCGCTTCGCTTACTCTTCTCCCCAGCACGTTGAATGTGCTATCATTGAATTGGTTCTCCGAACCGTGCCAGAGCCCCTTAATATAATCTCTGATTCTGCTTATGTTGTTCAGGCTGTCCGTCACTTGGAAACAGCCATTCTCTTAACTCTCGCAGCACGGTGTTCTCCTTATTCTGTGCTATCCGTGCTGCCATCCATTCGCGCCGGTCCCCATTTTTTATAACGCACATTCGGGCCCATTCCCTTTTGCCGGGCCCCATGGCGCGCGGCAATGCCCTGGCGGATCATGCCACTCACGCTTATTGGGTTGGCTCTCCGTTGGAGGCAGCTCGCCAGTTTCATTCTCTATACCATACTCCTTCACTGACGTTACGTCTCAAATTTGGCCTCTCGCGGGCAGCCGCACGCGATATTGTGCTGCAGTGCGCGGCCTGTGCACCTTTTCGTCCAGCACCTCATGTAGGTGTCAATCCTCGTGGTCTTCGGCCACTCCACTTGTGGCAAATGGACGTCACTCATTACTCCTCCTTTGGTACTCTTTCTTATGTCCATGTTTCTGTTGATACCTGCTCTGGCATAATTCATGCCACTCCCTTGACAGGTGAAAAGGTAAGTCATGTCATCACCCACTGCTTAGAGGCTTGGGCTGCCTAGGGTAAACCTCAGGTTATCAAAACTGACAATGGCCCTGCCTATACCTCACAAGCTTTTCGTCAATTCTGCACACGCCTAGGCGTGGAGCACCGCACGGGCCTTCCCTATAACCCCCAGGCCCAGGGTATCATAGAGCGTGCCCATGGCACCTTAAAGGCCTATCTCAAAAAACAAAAGGGGGAGACGGGGACGAGCCCTTTGGGCTTACGTACCCCTAAGCCTGTGCTCTCTCTCACCTTGTTCACTTTAAATTTTCTTTTGCTGGATGATCAGGGGCGCTCTGCTGCGGACCGCCACGCCAACCCCGGTTCCCCTTTATCAGAGCAGGTCTTGTGGAAGGATGTCCTGCTTAACAAATGGAAAGGCCCGGATCCGGTTGTGAGCCGGTCCAGGGGAGCTGTCTGTGTTTTCCCGCAGGACACTCCTGATCCAGTGTGGGTCCCGGCACGCTTAACGCGGCGAGTGCAGCGGTTGGCGGATGTGGAGGATGCAGATGATGGGGCGTCCGCTGCCAGGGATGCTGCTGCTCCTGACCTTTCTGCTGCTGGCCGCATCGGTGACGACGGACCGGCGCTGGGCCATCCTGTCGGTGTTCCCGAGACCGATGCCGGTGACCCATGATGCCCAGATCTTCCCCCAGCTGTTCGCTACTAATGCCTCTTTGGGCCTTGCCAATCTTACATGGAACTCCTCCTCAACATTTGAGACGTCGGTCCACGCTATTCAGCAGCGTAATCTGTCTTTCCCCTCCACACCTGTTTGCCTCTGGCCCCCTTTTATCTGGATCACTGCTACTTCCTCTGGTCCTGGTGTTCTCAATTGCTCCACGGCAAACTGCTCCTATGCCCGTTGCTGGAATGCCTCCAGCCAGTCCATGGCAATTGTTGCCCGTATGCCTCGGCATATTCCTTGGCCGGTGGAGGCTCCTAGCTTCTTGACCCTTTTCCGACAGCGAAGAGATTTTGGCGTTACTGCAGCTGTAATTTCCACATTGGCAGTGACTGCCGCACTGGCAGCCGCTACGGCTGCAGCGGTAGGCTCTGTTCAGACAGCACAGACACTGAACAACCTATCGGCATCTGTGGCTATAGCTCTGGACACACAATCCGCCATCAACGCGCACCTGAAGGGTGGTATCATGATACTGAACCAACGTGTGGACTTGGTCCAGGAGCAAATAGATGCCTTATGGCAGCTGGCACAGCTGGGCTGCGAATGGCGTTTCACAGGACTATGCATTACCGCGGTACCGTTTGATAATGCTTCCGCCGCGGCCAACAAGTCTCGTCAATTATCTGCTATGTTGACAGGACACTGGTCTAGTCAATTTACCGCCTTGACCCGGCAGTTGCAATTGGAGATCACCCACATTAACTCCACACGCCTGGACTTGACAGTGACCAATGGTCTCTTTCCTACATTTCAGTCAATAGTCCGAGGACTTCGGGACTGGGCTGGCCTGGGGTCCCTAGGGTTCATGGGGATCCTGGGAGCAGGTTTCGTGATCTGGGGGTTCCTGCGCGTTCGTGCACAGCGCCGCAGGGACCGAGTGGTGGTTACCTAAGCCCTAGCCGCCCTCGAGTGTGGTCAATCCCCTGGCATCTGGCTACAAATGTTACGCTCCGAAGGTCAAGACCGCCTCCCCTCTCGCACAGCGTGACATGGCCCATGCACTCTGAGGGGTTTCCCCATTGCACCAGATTGTGGTGTGTCACCCCCTTACCAGCCGTTGCACCTCCCAGAGTCTCTGCTCATTGCACGGGAGACGGTGGCCTTTGCACCTGCTTCAGGGACTCCACCCCCTGGATCCGGACCTTGAGGTTGGAGTCCCCAAAGCTTGTGTTGCAAAACAAAAGGGGGAGCTGTTGGGAGCAGTCTCTGATTACGGGTGAACACATAGCCAATAGAATCATTGCTGGGAGCCTTGTCAGGGCCTTCTACCAATCACTTCCCGCCACGACTACCTGCAATGGTATATAAGCCCACTGTCCTTCCTGTTCGGGGTCTCTCGCCATGTAACTAGACTAGATGCCTCATTAAACTGCTGTTGGAAGAACTCCAGTTTGTTGCGTCGTCCTTGCAGGCGAGTGCGGCGCGACACAGGTTTAGTGGTAATGAACTCTCTCAGCTTTTGTTTATCTGGGAATATCTTAATTTATCTCTCACTTTTGAGGGACAGTTTTGCAAGATATAGGTCTAGTTGATGGTGCTCCATGGGTCCCTTAGGCTCTGTTTGCTTTTCTTCAATCTTTTTATTTTTTGTTTCTCAGACTCAATAATTTGACTTTTCTATCTTCAGGTTTGCTGGTTCTTTCTTCTGCCTGCTTAAAATCTGCCTTTGAATCTCTATAGTGAATTTTGCATTTCAGTCATTCTATTTTTCTATTCTAGAATTTTTTTTGGTTTCCTTTTAGGTTTTCTACCTCTTCATTGACATTTCCATTTTTTTCATACCTCATTTTCTTGACTCTCTACATTTTCCTTTAGTTCTTTGAGCATCTTTACGATAGCTGCTTTGCTGATTTTCTTCAGTTCTATATAGATTCTTATTATCAGCCCTTTATCAGATGTGTAGAAAGCAAATATTTTCTCCCATTCTGTAGGTTGTCTATTCACACTAAGGACAGTTTCCTTGGCTGTGCAGAAGCTTTTTAATTTGATCAGTTTCCATTTGTTTACTTTTGTTGCTGCTGTGATTGCTCTGGGGGTCTTCTTCATAACTTCTTTACCTAGGCCAATGTCTAAAAGAGTCTTCCCCATATTTTCTTCCAGAATTCTTAAGGTTTCACGCCTTAGGTTTAAGTCTGTTATCCAATGTGAGTTGATTTTTGTGAGAGGTACTGGTGGGACTGCAAATTATTACAACCCCTGTGGAAAGTAATTTGGAGATACCTCAAAGAGCTAAAAATAGAAATACCATTGATCCATCAATCCTGCTACTAGGCATCTATTCAAAGGCAAAAAAAGATGTTTTATAATAAAGACATCTGCACTCGAATGTTTACAGTAGCACAATTTACAATTGTAAAGATGTGGAAACAACCCAAATGCCCATCAATACATGAGTGGATTAATAAAATGTGGTATATGTATACCATGGAATACTAACAACCATAAAAAACAATGATGATCTAGCACCTCTTATATTATCCTGGATAGAGATTGAGCCCATCCTTCAAAGTGAGGAATCACAAAGATGGAAAAACATGCATCACATGTACTAGCCATCAAACTGGTACTAATTGATCAACAGTAAGGTGCTCACATGGTAGTAATACTCACTGGGTGCCAGTCAGCAGTGGGGCTGAGGGGTGGGGGTAGAGGGGATCAGGGTTGGGGGAGAACCCAAAGCTAATGGAGATGGGGCACACTGTGTGGGGGAAGGACACACTTGTAGCCCTGGCTTGAGCGAGGCAAACACATTTCATGTAACCAAAATGTTTGTACCTCCATAATAACCTGAATGTAAAAAAAGAAAAAGAAAAAAAAAGATAGCTGCTTTGAAGTCTTTTTCTAGTAGATCTGCCATCAAATCTTTCTCAGGGAAAATTCCTGTTGATTTATTTTTTTTCCTTTGAATGGGCCATACTTATTTCTCTATACATCTTGTGGATTTTTGTTGAAAAATGTGCATTTGAGTCAAATAATATGGTAACTTTGGAAATCATAATTTCCACCTTCCCCAGAATTTGTCAATTTTTTTTACATATTATTAGGGATTTTTTGATTGTTGCAGGCTATCTTTGTGCCAAAGATCACCCTGAGGTATAACTTCAGGTCTTTACTGAACCTGCACATTTCTCTCTGCCTGTGCAGTCTCTTTCTACTTTTCCTTGTACATGCAGTTGCTTTCAATGTCCTAATGTGTAATGTCTGGCTCCCAAAAGGGGAAAAAGAGAAAAATGAAGGGGTATATGGAAACAGTGCCAGCCTTGTAAATACATTTCAGCTGGGGGCTGGGGGTGTGTGTGAAATAACAATGGCTGCCCTCCTCGTTGTCTACACCTATGTGATTACAAAGCAGCAATTAGCAATAAGAACACAGATCCCTAATATTTGGAGGACTGGGATCTTTTTGCCCTCCCCAGCTCCTGCAAGCTATGTGTAAACAACTCTAGGAACACATACACAGCTGCCTGCCACATGGCTTGGGGTGAAGGCAGTAGCTGCTACTGAGATAAGAGCTGAAGCTGACAGAAATTAACCACAATATACAGTTCAAGCCTTCCCCTGGAAGTTGAAAGCTATCAGTAGACTCCATTGTTCCAAAATAGTTATATTAGATTCTGCTAGATTGTTGTTTAGGTGGGGAAACATTCTTGGTCCTTAATAATTTACCATCTTGCCAGAATCTTCTCTCTGAATACTGTTAAGAAAATAAAGGTTTCTTTATTGGGGGTGGGAGGTTATAGCTATCTTTACAACTACTGATTAAAAAATAAAATAGGTAAATAAACATGTGAATTATAAATCCATATCCTAAATATTGCTTTCAACTTTTTTCTGAAGTATATCTCAGTGTATCAATAAGTAATTCTATTTATCAGGAGAAAACACTATCATCTATATGACTAGACAGTGACTGAATACTGTTGTGCTGTCAATAATCAAATAAAGTCAGTGGTCCCATAAACATCTTAACCTTTGATTATTAAATTGACTATCAAAACTCTAGACAAACATGATTGAACTGAAAGATAATAATTAAAATTTTCATAATATAAAACGTAAAAATATTCAATTTTCTCACAAATGCATATCATGCAGGTCTGTCTTTCTAGGGGAGCTTATTTCTCTTCTACCTTAACATATGCACTGTGAAATATATGCAGAGTCCATATTCAGTGAAAATCCAGAAATACTATTAAATTAGTTGTTAAACTAAGCTTACATAAATTAGCAGAAAATTATGTTGACATAGTATATGAAGTAAGATTTAGTCAGCTATAGCTGGTGAGAATTACGTAAGTCTGCCATTCTTCACCCAGTTTTAGAAAAACGAATCAGACAATTTGTACAATTTACATCCATCTTCCACTTCCTCTAGAAAGAATTTAAGAATGTCTGCATTGTTTACTATACATTAATTTTTGTGTAAGTGGTCTTTTTTTCTGGAGGCAGGGAGTGTGCTTTGGATCAATGTGGCACAGTATAGAGATAGCATTTGTGGATATAGGAGCTCCAAAGCAGAGAGGACCATAAAAGATTAAATACCTGGGAAGTATAGGCAATAGAACTGTAGGTTGGAGTCCATAGTATCTGCATGTCCAAGGGACAGGGAAATCTCAGCTACCCTTAGTAAGAGTAAGGTCAACTTCATGAGCAACTGGAAGGTCTCCCATCCTTTAGAAAGGAGGAAGGGAGCACAGAAGGAATACTCTTTCCTGTCTTCTGCAAATTGCCTGCAGGAGTGTCTAGAAGCACATCCAAAACCTCAGAGCAGAGAAGGTGCCTCATATTAAGATGACTGGGTCACAACTACCATGAAATGGATTTATGTGGTGTTATTCCATGCTTAAATAATTTTACTAAAACAGCCCTCCCTTCTAGCTATTTTCAAGTTGAATAATACAAAATACAAAGGTATAGTAAAACCACATTTTAAAATACTTCAAATTTCCACAGGTTTAATTTTACTGTGGATTAAACTGCATGCTTTAAATATATACACACTTATATGTATACCCAAATATGTATATGTTTCACCATAAAACAGAAACAATCCAAATTGGGTCAATGTATATACATTTCTGATATCTACTTTCTAGCAGGTTTCTAATAAAAGCATGATTTGTAGATATAAAGTTTCAATATTAGATTATAAACACAAACCATTGAATTGATTTATACTTATTAAACCAAATCCTTGGAAATAGGTCCAGTTCATCTATTCTCATCAATCCGAAAACCCAGTCTATTCATTAATTGCAGTGTGGGATTTAAAGTTTCAAAAAATTCAAAAAGATACTACAGGAGTTAGTATAATAAAATATTCCATTTGAAATTTGAAAAGCTGGTTGCATTCCATAATTAATTTTCCCTGTGAGCTAGGGCTACAACTTAAGAGTCTTCTCCAGAGAATTAAAAAATTACCAAATGATAATCTTAAAATTATTTCAAAAGACAATTATGTAAAGTCTTCAACTGGTTTTTATTATATTGGCATTAGGAAAATAAAATGTAAAACCCCTACAGATATTTAATATCCATATTTTCTTTGAAAATTGCTTTAAAAATACAAATATTTAAATTTGACCAAATAGTATACATTATTTTGTTTATATGAACCTAAAAGTAAATAATTATACATCTTTTAGGATCTGAGATAAAAATGAACATAATTAAAAACAAGTACAATAAGAATAAAGTTTTGATGTTACTGTACCTACCTTTAATGTGATACTATAATGTCCAACAAATGTTGCATTTATCCATGATCTTGAATGAGGATCACCCAGGAATTCTATGTGATACCGTTCAACATTTCCATCCAGGTCATAGGTCACATATGTCCCTTTAAAAGGATCAGGGCAAAGTATCCCTGGCCAACTTTCAAAAGAAAATATTTTTAATTATTTTGATGCTTTACAAAAGGCAGAAAACACATTCATCACATTCATATATTAAACTTTCTCTTTTGAATTTTGATGACTTTTTTCATAAAACATAAACATATTCCTATATATCTCTTAAAGGTGGGATATTCATTTGATACAAGTAATAAGTTGTATTTTTGTAGCTATAGAAAGTTTGAAATAGTCACAAATTTAAGACACAGATAAGATATAAGAGGGAAGAAATATAAAGCAAAAAATGATCTGACCTCTAGGGTCAATAAGAGACAGGCACTACTGAGAGGAAAGAAAAGAGAAAAAAAGATTCACTAGATTCATGGAACAGTTGAATTAACTCTAACCAACCAGAATGATTAATTACCAAAATGTTAATCCACTGGCACAGCTTCTGACGGAGTGGGAAAGAGCTAATGTTTCCTGAGCCAGGGCTGCCAAAGGAGTACTGGTAGCTCAGGCTGTGATAACACTGTGGAGTAAAACTGCTGTGGGAAAAGCACAAATAGAGCTCAGCAATTCTATACTGTCCTTTTTGCCCCACCCCGATCTGCTCCACTGGCAGATGACCAAATTGTTAAAAATTCTCAATAGTTAAAAAAAAAAAAATTCTCAATAGTGAAAATAAAATTTATCGTTCATTACAAATAAATCTTTAGAGGTATATTATTTCATGACATAAACCTCTAGAAATTCCTTCATGTTTCATTTTTCTCTTTGGATATTCATTTCCCACTTTTGTCCCTTTCTATTCTTCCACTTTGTCTTTTGGATTTACTTGGTCTGATAAACAAAACTAAAACAATATTTCCACATGGAGTCTAAACAGGAAAGTAGAGAAGTCCTTAAAAGACCTCTGAAGTGAGGAAATCTACACTTAGGAGATTATTCATTTTATTTCTTTTATAATATTCTGTTTTAAAACGAAGTTTGAAACAAATAAAAAACTTACAGGTACATAATCATCTTAAACATTCCTGATTATAGATACAAATAAAAAAATTTAACACTAAGAAAATTGGAATTTTCAAGTAATATATTCACTCAATATTTTTAAAATAACATAATTTTAAATAGTAAAAGTTAGGAAAAATTCATTTAATGTTATTATAAAAGGAACTGAGGAAGAACATGACATATTTTAAAAGCTGTCCTGAAAAAAATCTGGGGTGGGGTAGAATTGGAAGAGAACAGAACTCTCTTTTACTGAGGCAAGTTAACACCTTAACTGCCATGTGAGTTTTATTTAATTCATGCTAGTTGTGAGCCCCGGGGCCTCATGAAGCATATGCAACTCAGATATGTCTTCACCTTGGGAGCCGTGAGAACTATTTTTCAAGTTGCACATAACTCAGACAGAGAAAACAATAAAAAATAACAATTTTTTCATTAAATTAGAATGGATCATTTTGTTCTCAAAATTTTTATTCTATTTTTGTAATAAAACACTGTAGCCCCAAGGAAAAAATTTTTTTCTAGTGTGGCAGTCAATGTGTTAATGTCAGTATTGCCGGCACTCCTTTCAGACTTTATCACACCAAGTCCACTCATAAACCTGATGAGGTAGGTATTTGTTATTTTCTTTATTTAAATGAGAAAACTGAGTCTTGGAGATATTATACAACTTTCTTAAGAAGACTGTTCATAAGGCATGAAGACATGATTCAAAAGAGGTCTTTCTGATGCCAAACCCCAAATGTTTCCACTAGACTAGATCATAGTCATGGCTCAGAAGCAGGACCAGTACTAAAGAAAATGAAAACATAGGGAGGCTACATTCAACTCAAGAAACAAAAGGACTTCCTTCAGAAGAGTTAATTATCCCAGAGATGGAATATTCAGCCTCATAACTTATATTTCTTGGCCAGTTAAGAGCCTAAATAACCATTTGGTAAAGGGTACTGAAGTGTGTATAGTGTGTAGTGTACGATGTGTGTATACTGTGTATGTGTGTGTGTGTAAGAATGTGGTTTGCGTATGGGAGTGGGGGAACTCCATGATCTCTGAAGGTCTTCTCCAGCTCTATGATAAGATGAATTTAAGAAAGTGTATCTTACACCATAGACAAAAGTCAAGTTACTAAAATAACAAAATGCATTTATCAAACATTTGGCTAACAAGAAATGCTACTGTATCAAGACCAAGCAGAGAATTATGGTGTACCTAGTGTAATAACATTAAAAAATATATAGAAAAGGGCCCAAATAGCCAAAGCAACCTTAAGCAAAAGGAACGAATATGGAGGCACTACTTTACCAGACTTTAACCTATACTATAAGGCTATAGTAACCAAAACAGCATGGTACAGGCACAAAAATAGACATAGACCAATGGTACAGAAGAAAGAACCCAGATACAAAACCACCCACATATAGCCATCTGATCTTTCACTAAATAGTCAGCAATATACACTGGGGGAAAGAATCCCTATTTAATAAATGGTGCTGGGAAAATTGAATAGCCACATGTAGAAGATTGAAACAAGACTCACAATGGGCCATAAAACAAGATTAAGTGGAACTGACTATAAGAGATTTAAATTAGAACCCAATAAAGTACAGTAACATCCTGCAATATTTGGTAATTTAAAAACACACTACTAAATTACGCATTTCAAAGAGGAAGTCAGAAAGAAAATCAGTGAATATTTCAAATTGAATGGTAAGACACGATGTATCAAAATTATATACACAACCTAAACATTTGTACCCCCATAATATGCTGAAATAAAAATAAAATAAAATAAAAAAAATTTGTCAGATATAGCTAAAACAGTACTTAGAGAGAAATTTATAGCTTTAATTGCCTATACTGGGAGGGAAACAAAAGATGTGAATTAGTTTACCTAACTTTCCAATTTAAAAAACTAGAAAAAGAATAAATTAAACCCAAAAAAGTATGGGGAAAATAAGGATGAGATCAGAAATCAATAAATAAGAAGGATTAATAAAGAAAAAGTTGATTCTTTGAAAGGATTTTTAAAATTCATAAACCTAGCAAGACTATATCTCAACAGTTTATTATAAAACAACAAAAACTTTACCTTGGAAAATTCTGTAATTTTACCAAAACCAGGCTTCCAAGAGGGAGCTGTGAATAGACAATCTTAAATCCACTTTGATGAAGCTGAGACTCTTCAGGAAATTCTTCTTCAGAAATAGAGCACTCATTGTATCTTGGATCAGCATTCATGAAGCAGTACCATGGTTCATCATGATCAACTTTGGCTGCATCTTCACTTGACAACAATCTCCATTTCAAACAACTTTCATTGTCACATTGAACCCACACTTTGTTTACATACATGCTGTTTTCCACCGAGGAATCCGTTGCACTGCTACAATATTCAATTATCTTACCATCCATTTTTTCTTTTTCTATTAACGCATTTAATCTGGACAATAAGAAAGAGGAAAATAAAAGAATAAGGATATAAGAAGAGAACATTCAGACCAAAATCAGAGAAATTTCTCTTTCATATATTTTATGCTTACCCCCTTTCTATCCTGCAAAGGCTATATATGTTGAACATGTTATGTTTCTACCTACCCATAAATGAAGGGGAAAAAAAGAAACATCAATCTCTCTGAGCATAAAATGCTCAAAAATTAAAAATAAGAAAAGTACAATGGAGCAGAAGAAGAGTACAGTTAACTATAATTTCTATTAACCTACTACATAGGACACATTTGGTAGATATCCAATACCTTTTTGCCATAATAACAGCTAAGCCTCACCGAATGCTGACTATGCACCAGGTATTATTCTAAGTGCTTTATGTGCATGGCTCATATAGTCTTCCTAACAACCAACTTCATTATGCCCATTTTTTATAGAGAAAACTGAAGCTAAGAAAAGTTATTTAAGATCTAAGAGCTAGTACATGGCAGAGTCGGAATTTAAATGCAAGCAGTTTGGTTCTAAATTCTGTGATCTTACTTACTAGGCTGTACTGCCTCTTGGGTGTATATACAGCATGACTTGATGATCCTTTTCTTTTTCCAATTCTCAGGAAAATCAAGTGCAACAAAATATTTCACCAAATGAACATTTGAATTTTTTAAACAATTAAAGGAATATTTTGTTTATATAGTTTTGCCTTTTATTGATTATTAAATTTTTCTCAGAGCTTTTTTGTTATGAAAATTTGAAACATGTAAAAAGTTAAAATTATATAATTAAGCCCCTCAATTCCAGCTTGGATAATAATATAGATACTAATAAATTAATATAACTAAAAGAAAAGTGAAACTAATTATTGGCAACTTATTTTGCAATACAAAGCCTACTTGTTAAAAAAGTCTTTGATGCACCATATTAATGAATTAATAAAATTAATTCAAGCATAAGCACTATTTAAAGAACCCTTTAATCTGTGAGTTAATCATATATATAGAAACTCACTTATACTTACTTGTCATATGCCTTACCAGAGCCACTGAAAATTGTTTTAGAAATTTGCCAATATGTTTCAATAGCCATACTTCAAAATTTTTGATCTATTAATCCCACCCATGTGAATGTATCCAAAGAAAATAAAAAAGACCAACTCATTCATACAAAGACCAAAAATATTCACTGTAAAACTTTATAATATTGAAAGAGTGAAAAAAAATCTAAAAACAGGAAGAACCAAATGTAGTAGAAAGGTAAGTATAAAATTTTACTAATGATATGTTTGTTTTAATTTGGTTAATTCTTTAATTGACAAGGACATTTATAAGGAACAAGATTGCAACAGAGATTGTAATGGATGGGTTACCAGTCAGAGCAGAAGTAGTTGAGTTCAGACTTTGAAGCCAGATAATGTGGGAAAAATTCCTGGCTCTACTACTCACCAGCTGTATATTCTTGGGCAAGTCATTTAGCTTTGCTGGACCTTCACTTCACACTTGGTGTATTTTTCTTAAATGTGTGTGTGTAACAGTTCTGTTGCTTTCTGTTTCTATATTTCCATTAAAAACTTCTTATATATTGTCTTACTATCCTGGTTAACACAAGTATAATATTGACCAGAAGCCATGATAGTAGACTCTTTATAATTTTAAAGAGAATGCTTCTAATATTTGACTAATTAAGTATAACGTTGGGAGTATGGTTTTTGTAGAGACCATTAAAAGGTTGCAAAGAGTTGTTTTCCTTCAATTACCAGCTTACTTAAAAAGACTTTGTTTTTGCCAATTATAAAGTAGTGTGGAATTTTATCAAATGCTTTTCTGCATATACTGAAATGAACAAATGTTTTGTCTTTTAAAATATGTTAACTAGGTATATCATATTAATGGATTTATGAATGATAAACCATACTTGCATTCTGAATAAACCCTACTTGGTCATGCATGATGAGTTTTTTAAATATACTTTGCTATATTCAGTTTATTAATAAAGATTTTTTCACATATGTTTATAGATAAGATTTATCTACAATTTTCATTTTTCCTTTTGTCTTTGACTTTCATATCAAAATAGTCTCATAAAATGAAGTAAAAAATGCCCCCTTTTTTTGAAATTTTGCCTAAGGAAGGAATTTTCCTATTTTGTCACAAATTTTATGAATTTTAGCATATCTACCATATTTCTCATTATGTTTCTTTCACTTTGAAATTGTTTTTATTTCAGAATATTATGGGGGTACAAATGTTTAGGTTACATATATTGCCTTTGCCCGGCCCAAGTCACTTTGAAATTTATTTATGCTTTCTCTCTTTTTTCTTCATTTTCCATGTCAGAGCTTACTAAACAATTGGAATTTGAGTCTCCTTATTTATTTTTTAGATTTCCATTTATTTAATAATTGAACTTTTCTTGTTTCTTTCCATTTCCTTTAGACATTCGTCGTTGCTCTTATTTTTCTCTTGAGTTGATGTGTATAGTTAATTCATTTTCAATCTTTTCTAATATGAGCATTGAAGGTTATACATTCCCCTCCAAGTATTGCTTTATTATTAGTTCTAAATATCCAATTTCTATTCTTTTTATCTTTGAGTGATGAGTTATTTACTTTTTAAAAAATATTTCAAAATTTCGAAGTATCAGTATTTGGAGGTTGACTTTTTATTAGTGATTTTTAATGTAATTGCATTTTGGTAAGAGTAATCTGTATGACATTGATTTTTTTGGATTTTGTTTCATTTTGTGGGCCTATTTACAATACTTGTGAATGTTATATGTGTACAATAAAGGCACAAGGTCTGCATTTAACCATTATACCAAGCTCTACATCAACCATTTTAAATTAAGTTTGCTTTATGATGGTGCAGTTAAAGTTTTCTCTATCCCTACAAAATGGATGATGTATCAATTACTACAGGGCTATGTTAAAATCTCCCATAATAATTATGGATTTGTCAATTTATTCATGTAATTTTGTCAGTTTTTTGTTTATTAGATATATACACGTTCAGATTTGTTACATTTGCCAGTGAATTCTTCCTCTTATTATGCAATGATGCAATTTATCCCTAATAATGCTCTTTGCCTATGAAAATATATTTGGTCCACTATTAACATAGCAATCAAGAGAGCAGTTATGTTTTTGATTGGTTTGATCCCAATTATACCATCCCTTTACTTTAAACCTTTCTAATATTATGGTTTTAGTCTCTGCCTCCTGTAAACTGTACATAGCTGGGATTTGTGGTTTTATCCAGTCTGAGAGATGATCTGCCAACTGGTGAGTTTAGTCCATTTACTTTAATTTTGATACAGATATAGTTGCATTTTTTGTGCCTTTTATTTATTATGTTGTTTCTTTCCTTCTTTCCTCATTTTCTAACTTGTATTGAAATAATTTTCTTTCTTTCCTCTACTGGTTTTGGAAGTTTATATGACATTTCTATTATTTTAATAGTTACCCTTAATACTACTCTTAATATCTGACTTAACAAGGTCTAAATTAATCAACATCTCTACCTTTCTCCAAAATAACAGAGTGCTTTAACTCTGATGCTCTTCTTGTCCTTTATGTCATTTCTTTCTGACATGATAGTACTTGTTTGCATTTATACCTCAAAATTAGTCATTATCATCACTAGTGTTTTTTACAGTCAATGTTCACTTAGATTTTTCCATATATTTTTCAGTTTCTTTGTCACCATCATTTATTACAGCTTATTTCTTTCTCTCTTCTAATTTCAATTTCATTCTGCCAGACAGATCCCTCATTGTTTCAGTAATGATACTGAGTGGTAAACAACTCTATTCACCTTTGTTGGAGAAAAAAGATTTCTTTTTTGCCTGTCCTTTTGAATGACAGTTTAATTGATTGAGTATAGATGTCTAGGTTAGCAGATATATATATATATTTTTTTTTTTTTGAGACAGAGTCTTGGTCTGTTGCCCGGGCTAGAGTGCCATGGTGTCATCCTAGCTAACAGCAACCTCAAATTCCTGAGCTCAAGTGGACTACAGGCATGCGTCACCACATCCAGCTAATTTTTTCTATTTTTAGTTGCCTAGCTAATTTTTTCTATTTTTTGTGTTTAGTAGAGAGGGGGCGTCTCACTCTTGCTTAGGCTCGTCTCAAACTCCTGAGCTTAAGGGATCCTGCCTTGGCCTCCCAGAGCGCTAGGTTTACAGGCATGAGCCACCACACCTGGCCCATTTTGGGATGTTGAAGAAACTATTCCAAAATGTTTTGTCTTCTATTTTCACTGTTGAGAAGTTTTTGTATAGATAGGTTGCATTTTCATTGCATTTGTTTTTAAGATATATACTTTATGTTTAGTAGTTTGATGTTTCACTGAAATGTGTTTGCATTTATTCTGTTTAGAGCTTGATGTGCTTCTGTATTTACATGACTTGTCTTTCATTTGCTATCAAAAATCATCAGTCATCTCTCTAAATATTATCCTTTTTTTTTCTATTCTCCTCTGGAACACCTCTTAGATATATGTTGACCTTTTGATTTTATATTCTAATGTCTTTTAAAATAACTTTTACATGTTTATTGCCCTGTGCTATATTCATTGTAATTTCTTCAACTCCTCTGCCCTCAGTTATGTTTAATCTATTGCTGAATTTTTAACTTCAAAGTCCTTTATATACATAGAATTCTATTTTCATTCTTTCATGAATGTATATTATATTTTTCATAGCATCCTTTTCTTATGTATATATGATGTAATAATGCTATTAGCTGAGTATGCCAAATCTCTCCCCTGGTAGATTACTTCCTTGTAATTTCTGTAATTTTGTAATGTGAATTCAACTTTAAACAGATTTTATCTGAGAAATACTTCGTGGCTTGAGATGAGATGTATTCATTTAGGGAGGTTTTGCATTTACTTCTGCCACCTGCCCTAGGAGCATCACTGGCATGGGATCAATTTTTCATTAATTTTTTGGATGTGAACAAGTTCCTATTGCAAACAAGTAATATAAATTTAAATCCCAAATTCTCTAGAGGTGATGGATTTGCAGAGCCTATGTCAAGACAGAAAAGTTTCTTTGTATTCCCTTGTTCTAATTTTTAAAAAAAGTTTTAAATCTACTCTCTCTCATTGTGTGTAGCCCTTTGAGAGACTGGGTTATAAGCAGGTTATTTCAGATCCAATTTCTCACCTCATTATCACTCCAAACCCCATCTCTTGTCATCACTAGCCATCAAAACACAAACTCTTAGATTATGAGCTCTATCATTTACTCATCCCTCATCTCCCTTTTTCCCACTCCCAAAGGAAAGAAGCAACAGCAATTCAGTTGCTAACTTCTCTAGTTTTTAATTCTCTTCTTTGGTTATTTTCCCTTACTTTCTCAAGTGATAAAATATAAGAAACATCCTTGGCTCAGTGATGCAAGCAAGGATGTTTCCTGTATTTTATCACTTCTGGTTATATGTAGCAGGGATGAGGGCGAGGATATTCATGTTATTAATATGTGATTTATGTTGCCAGATATGGCAAAGTATATTGCCAGAACTGGTAATCTGTACACACTTTTTATGTAGGAATTTAATTGCATATTCTGTATTATAGCTTGCCTTTTTTCACCAAATGATATATTGTGAATATTTTTCAATTACATGAAATATTCTTCTACAATACAATTTTTAATGACAGCACAGTTCTTCATTATATAGATGTACCAAAAATTACTTTAGTGATATCCTTTATGTTAGGCATTTAGAATATTCACAATTATTAATATAGAGAACACTGAATAAATAACTTTGGTCAGTTAGTCATCCAGCCAACAATTTTTTATTGAGTGTATACTATACGGTAGACACTTTCACAGGCAATGGGAACAGAGTGATAATGAAGGTAAATGTGGTTCCTGCTCTCATCCTCATTCACAAAGTGCTGAATACATCTCTACATATATAAATGACAAATTCCTAAAAGTAAAATTGTTAACAGATCAAAAAAAAAAAACAGGCATGTTTTTATACACATTGACACATTAAAATATTTATTCTAGTCTATAGAAAAGAAAGTGACAAGAATAGGAAGGGAAAAGAAAGAAAGAGTGGAGTGGCTTGGTTTATTATAATTTTTTATTCTTAAAGATGTTATGATGGTGATTTCCCTACAATGAAATATACTGTCATGATTATAAAATGCAGAAAGCACTGTCAAATTAGAAAATGACCTCAAGTTAAGCAAAACTTGGAATGATCATATATGAAACTAGAAAAATTATAATGTTTTATCCATGGTTCCCAACACTGGCTGCTCATTAGAATAATATGGGAAGCATTTTTAAGAGGCAGAAGTTGTAGAATTATCCCAGATGAACTGAGTAAGGATATCTGGGACTACTGTCCAAGAATTAGCTCTTATAAAAACCCCTCAAGTGATTCTGATATACAGGCAGGGTAGCAAACTTCTGCCAGAGTCTAAAAAATAGAATGAGCATTCAACATGTTATGGAAACTTTTTTTACATTTTAAAATTTATTTTATAAAGTTCAGGATTCTTTTTTTCATTTATACAAATGTATAGGGTCCATGTGCAATTTTGTTACATGTATAGATTGTGTAGTGGCCAAGTCAGGGCTTCTAGGGTATCCAACACCTGAATAAAGTACACCGTATCCAATAAGTAATTTCTCATTTCCACCTCCTACCATCCCTTCACCATTCCAAGTATCCACTGTCCATCATTCCCCTCTCTACATCCATGTGTCGACAATTTTTTAACACCCACTTCTGAGTGAGAACTTGCACTACTTGACTTTCAGTGCCTGCCATGTTTCACATAAGATAATGACCTCTAGTTCCATCTGTTTTGCTGCAAAAGACATGATTGGATTATGTTTATGGCTGAATAGTACTTCATGGTATATAAACACCACGTTTTCTTTATCCATCCATCCATTGATGGATATTTAAGTTGATTCCGTATCTTTGTAACTCTGACTTGTGCTGCAATAAACATTCAGGTACAGGTGCCTTTTTGATATAATGACTTCTGTTTCTTTGGGTAGATACCCCACTAGTGAGAATGCTGGATTGAACAGTAGCTCTACTTTTAGTTCCTCAAGGAATCTCCATACTGTTTTCCATAGAGGTTGTACTAATTTATATCCCAACCAACAATGTATAAGTGTTTCTTTCTCACTGCATCCATGCCAACATCTATTGTTATCGTTGTTGTTTTATATTTTTAATAATAGCTATTCTTACTGGAGTGAGGTGGTAACTTCATTGTGGTTTTAATTTGATTTCCCTGATGATTAGTGATGTTGAGCATTTTTTCATGTGGCCATTTGTACATCTTCTTTTGGAAAAACTCTGTTCATGTCTTTTGCCCAATTTTTAACGGGGTTATTTGGTTTTTTCTTGATGACTTGAGTCTTTATAAGTTTCTGAATATTAGCCTTTATAGTTTCTGAATATGTATAGTTTGCAAATACTTTCTCCTATTCCATAGGTTGTCTATTTACTCTGTTATTTCCCTTGCTGTTCAGAAACTTTTTAATTTAATTAAGTCTCATTTATTTATTTTCGTTGTTGCTGTATTTGCTTTTGGGGTCTTATAAATTCTTTGCCTAGGACAATGTCTAGAGGAGTTTTTTTATGGTTTCAGGTCTTATATTTAGGTCTTTAATCCAACTTAAGTTAATTTTTGTATATGATCAGAGATAAGGATCCAGTTTCATTCTTCTCCATGTAGCTATCCAATTTTCCCAGTACCATTTATTGAACAGAGCATCCTTTCTTCAGTGTATGTTTTTGTCTGCTTTGTCAAAAATCAGTTGGTCACAGCTATATGGTTTTATTTTGGGGTTCTCTATTCTGTTCCATTGGTCTGTCTCTACCTTTATACCAGTACCATGCTGTTTTGGTTACTATAGCCTTGTATAATTTGAAGACAGGTAATGTGATGCCTCCAGATTTGTTCTTTCTGTTTAAGATTGCTTTGGATATTTATGGTCTTCTTTGGTTCCATATGAAGTTTAGGATTATTTTTTTCTAGATCCATGAAAACTGATGCTGGTATTTTGATGGGAATTGCATTGAATCTATAAATCACTTTGGGCATTATGGACATTTTAATGATGTTGATTCTTCCAATCCATGAGCATGGGATAATTTTCAATTTTTTGGTCTCATCTGTGAATTCTTTTATAAGTGTTTTGTAGTTCTCCTTGTAGAGATCTTTCATCTCCTTGGTTAAGTATATTCTTACATATTTTATTTTCTTTGCAGCTATTGTAAATGGTATTGAGTTCTTGATTGGATTCTGAGTTAGACTGTTATTAGTATATAGAAACGCTACTGATTTGTGTACATTGACTTTGTAACCTGAGACTTTGCTTAATTTATTTATCAATTCTAGGAGTCTCTTGGTAGAGTCTTTAGGGTTTTCTAGATACAAGATCATGTCAGCAAACAGGGATAGGCCTTCTCTTTCCCAATTTGGATGCCCTTTATTTCTTTTCTTGCCTGATTGCTGTGGCTAGTACTTCCAGTATTAAGTTGAATAGAAGTGGTGACAGTGGATGCTCTTGTCCTGTTTCAGTTCTGGGGGGAAATGCTTTCAATTTTTCCCTATTGAGTATGATGTTGGCTGTGGATTTGTCATATACAGCTTTTACTATTTTGAGGTATGTTCCTTCTATGCCTAGTTTGTTGAGGGTTTTTACCATGAAGGAGTGCTGGATTTTATCAAATGCTTTTTCTGCATCTACTTAGATGATCATATAACCTTTGTTTTTACTTCTGTTTATGTGGTAAATCACATTTATTGGTTTGTGTATATTAAACCATGCTTGCATCCCTGGGATGAAACACAGGGATAATTATGGTGGATTGTCTTTTTGATGTGTTGTTGAATTTGGTTTGCTAGTATTTTTTTGAGGAATTTTGCATCTATGTTCATAAAAGTTATTGGTCTGTAGTTTTTTTGGTTTCAAAAAACCAAAAAAAACCTTTCCTGGCTTTGGTATCAAGGTGATACTGGCTTCACAGACTGAGTTAGGGTGGGCTCCCTCCTTCTTGATGTTATGGTACAGTTTCAGTAGAATGGGTGCCAGTTCTTCTTTGTAGGTCTTGTAGAACTTAGCTGTGAATCCTTCTGGGATAGGGTCTTATTCTGTTGGGAGATTTTTTTATTAGCATTTCAATTGAAATTTGTTGCTGGAGAATTGTTTTGTTTTTTTGGTAGTGTCATATTTCCTTGGTTTTTCATGTCTCTTTTGTCCTTCCATTGATATCTGTGCATCTAGTAAGCACTCTTTTCTCCCATTTTTTTTTTTTTGAAATTGCTTTCATAGGAGATGAGTTTTGACTGAAAATTTATATATATATTGTTGGTTGAATAGGATGTTTTGGCTTTCATTTGGGCTGCCTGCAGTAGTGCTATCCCTGTGTGATTTCTTCAGCAGTCTACAGGGTCAGTGATATTTATGATTTCCTTGGTTGCTGAGGATACAGTTATTAGTGAAGTTTTGCTGGGGACTTGGACACCAGCTATAGAGTCTTTGGGCTGCCATGGTGGCAGTGGTGAATGAAGTGTGTCTGTTCTTAGACCCCAGAGTGGCTATGCTGTCACTGGTATTAGTTGCTACTGGAGGACTAATTCTTGGGACTCCAGCTGGCTTTCTCAGATGCTGATAGTGGCAGCAATGGGCTGGGCATGTGGATGGGTTCCCAGGCCCCTGAGTAGCTGATGTGATATACGTGATGGCAGTAGAAGTGGTGGAGTAACCCACTGGAACCCAACGAGTCCATGCTGGTGTTGGTGGCATCTATGACAGGTTGGGTGGGCTGGTTCCCTGGGTGTTAGCTGTGGTAGTATTAGCAGGTTTGGTCAGCCCAACCTCAGACCCTGGGAGGAGTGAACAGGTGCTAATGATGATTGGGCAACTTCTATGCCCTTGGATGGCATACTTGAGTACTGGAGAGGTGGGTTTGTGCCAACAGACTTGTCCTCAGGTCTGCCAGTAGTACCTTCAGGCACTGGCTGTGACAGGAAGAGGTGAGGTGGTCTCCAGGTCACTGCTGGAATGCTCAGGTGTGTGCAGTGGTGGCAGCACTGTGGGCCTGCCACCAGAGACTGTAGAACCCCTTTCACCTGGGGCAATGTGGGCAGGTAGCTGTGGAATGTGTAGCCTGCCCATGCCTTGCTCTTATAGCAGGCTGCAGCAGATTTGTGGGATTTATCCTAGGGGTGCATGGGAGTGCCTGGTTTCTCCTTTCTCTCCTTTGCCCAGCGGTGACTTGAATAGTGTCAGCTCAAGTCCTGCCCAAAGGCAGGGCACAGACCCCTGGCACCTAACTCTCAAAATGAAGCAAGCCACAGGAAAGGGAGTGCCCCTCTCTGGTGGAGCAGTGTATGCAAGAAGCAGTGGGGAGTACAGTCTAGTCATTCCATGGTCTCACGGCAGCCCAGAGCAGGGTAGCGGAGATTGTCCTAGGGGTGTGTGGGAATACCCAATCTCCTATCTCCTCCTTGACCCAGCATCAGCAGTGTCAATAACCATCAATCCAGTCTCAGGGCAGGATGTAGATCCCCAGCAGCTAGGCTTTCAGAATGGCACCAAGCTGAAGCTGCTCTGGGCTTGGATACCTATGGGACTCCATATGAGTTCCCTTTCTGGAGCAAAGTCTCTGCACAATCTTTAGGCAGCTACCTATGTTTAGATCCAAGGCCTGTGTGGATCAAGGTTGTCTCCCACAGCCAAGATCAGAAAAGCCCATGGTAGGAGTGTGGAGCCCTGAGGATCTCTTTCTTATCCTTTCCCTGTGTCTAGGAGCTTCTCCCTGCTCCTAGATGGTCACCAGCTGAGCAAGCATCCGACTTCCCTCTTCTTACTCACCTTCAGTACTTCCTGTCACTACTTTGTGAACACCAGCATTCTCTCTTAGACAATCTGTTCAGAGTGTGACTACTTCTTTTCTGTTGAAGAGACATACACTAGCCAGTCAATCTTGACTTTTATCCCTTTATTTTTATTTTATATCCTTTTTAAATAGGAAAAATGTCAATTTAGTCTGATAAAATTCCATATTCTATTTAATTAGGAAAAGTTGTTAAATGTTCAGTAAAATTTACATAGAGAAATGTAATGAGTCCCTGGAAAAAGATTCTATCAGAGTAATTTAAAAAGAAAAAAAGGTTAAAAGAATTCATGACAGACCAAGGCAAATCCATAATCCTTTCCAGCTGATATGGTAAGTTATAAAAAAGACATGAAAAAGCATACCTTTATGGGAAATGGGAATATATAAGTTCATAACCTCTACATCATAATTTACTTTCTCGTATCTAACATCAAACATACACACAAACATGGTCACTCTGATATAACTATAGTATTTAATACAGTTCTGAAAATATGCTGGTCATTCTTAGTAATTTGACAAAATGCTAAGTAGTCTCAAAAAGGTGACACCACATTTGTCAATAAATAGAAATACAATAAATAGAAAACTTTAATACCTCAAATTGTCATAACAAAACTTTTATAAGTACTGAATTCTACTTGTTTTAATTCCTAATATTTCTTTGAGTTTATTCTGAGGAGGAAGAAATAATTTGTCCATTCAGACCTGATTCTATTAAGCCAAGTCAACTGCAATTAAATGGCTAATATAGCCAATTAAGGCTAAATGCTCTCCTAGTTTCATTCCCAAACTATCTTCCATTCTATCAATCTTTGCATTAATGCTAACACTTGAATGTGTTTCTAATTTTTTATGCCCAGATACCTAGCATGCTCAAATACCTAGAGGAAGAAATATCTCCCTGATTCTAATGAAAAGAAGTAAATTTCCCTTTGTTATATAATAAAGAAGAATTATATGAACTATATTTTTAAAAGAGAAATAACATAGTTTCAGGACTTACTTGGCATTTTTACTTTTTTTGTGGTTTTAATTGATTAGATTTTTAAATATTATAGAAACTATTTTTACTCTAAAAAATGATGAAATATTTAATTTTTCTACTTAAATATAAAGCTACCCTTAACTTCACATATACCCTCCCTCAAAAGTAACCACACTTATTTCTTTTAAGAACTATTTCAAGAACTATTCTCCAGATCTTATGTATGTACATATTTGTATTTTTTTTTTTTGAGACAGAGTCTCACTTTGTTGCCCGGGCTAGAGTGAGTGCCGTGGCATCAGCCTAGCTCACAGCAACCTCAAACTCCTGGGCTTAAGCGATCCTACTGCCTCAGCCTCCCAAGTAGCTGGGACTACAGGCATGTGCCACCATGCCCACCTAATTTTTTCCATATATATATTTAGTTGTCCAGATAATTTATTTCTATTTTTAGTAGAGATGGGGTCTCGCTCAGGCTGGTCTCGAACTCCTGACCTTGAGCGATCCACCCGCCTCGGCCTCCCAGAGGGCTAGGATTACAGGCGTGAGCCACCGTGCCCGGCCTGTATTTTTAAATATAAATATAGTAGTTGCTATTTTTCAACTTTTTGCAATTATGGTTCTGTGTCTTAGAGATCTTTCCCTGCTCATGCATATCAAGTCACGTCAGTTCTATTAACTCTGCGTAGAATTCCATAGAATTAATCTAGCAGTTTACTTGACTAATTCCCTCTTAAGAGGTCTGAGTTGTTTTCAATTTTTTTGGCTAGTACAAACAATATTGTAATATATATTATTGCACACTTATCACTTCATGTATTTGAGTATGTATGTATGCCTCTAGGAATGATAGCTAGAAGTAGAAATGCTGGGTAAAAGGGTTTGTACATTTTTTATTTTAATAGAGAATTCTGTATTGCCCTCTAAAAGCAGATTATTCTAATTTATACTTCCACCTGCAGTGTATAAGACCACCAATTTCTCCATTTATTAGCCAACAATGGATATTAATAATCATTCATTTTTTTCAAATCTAAAGGACAAAGAGAGTTTTCGTAATATAGTTTTAATTTACATGTCTCTATTAGTGAGGTTTTATTGACTATTTGTATTTCCTTTTATTAGAAAACCTTGTTCATATCAAATACTCATTTTATATTTGATTGACTTATTTATATTGATTTGGTGGAGATTTTGACATATTCTATATATTAACATATAACATATGTTATATATGTTGCAACCATTTTCCTGCATTTCTCACATGTCTTTTAACTGTATCTTTTATCATACAGACATTTAAATTTTTTATATTACCTGCATCTTATGTCTTACTGAATAAAAGCTTGTCTATCCCAAGTTTTTAAACAAAATCTCCCATATTTGTCTAATATATTTAATGTTTTACTCCTTATATTTAAAAATATATTCCATCTGGAATATTTTGTGTGTTTGTGTTTGTGAATGATGAGATGGAAGATTCTAACTTTATTTTCTGTCTAAGTGGTTAGCCAATCACTCTGACAACATTTATTTAATTGTTCATCTTTTTGGCATTGACCTGAAATGGCCTTTCATTTAATCCTAATTCATATATGTACACATGAATCTATTCTTGGGATCTATATGAATTCTTGCCAATTACATTGCCTTATGGCCTGTTTTACTGTCTTATGGAACAATTTCTCCTCATTGTTCTTCATCCTTCAATAGTGGCTCCCCTCTGGGAATATGTCTTCTTTTAATTTTCTTCAGTGAAGCTTTATAGTATTTTTTACCTGAGTTTTGAACATTTCTAGTTGGTTTTTGTAAGCCTTTTGAAATTTTCAGGCAGATGATTATATCACCTGCAAATATTGACAATGCTGTCTTTAATATTAAAAATGCATTTGGTTTTCTTTACTTTTACATTAGCTCTAGGAAAAATGTCAAATAGTAGTAGTAATACCAGACAGCATTTTCTTGTTATGACTTTTGACAATACTGAAGTACAAATCTGGTCATCAAATGTGGAAGAAAATAAAATTATTTTTATCAAGGCTTTCTTCTAGCTGTAGGTTCTAGGACACCATCATCTATTCTTCATAAACCCTAAGGGATCTGTGAACAAAGTAGTAAGCGGGCATGACATTTTTGTCACTGAGTGAGGGGCTACCCACTCAAAAATCAAATATAAAGAGAGATGCAGAAGATCCTATTTCTAAGGCAGGTATTGGGAGTCTATGTAGACAACTGAGCTGAGGGAAAGGAGTTGGGGTTCAGTCCTAGAGAGAATGAGTTATCAATTGCAAGTTCATGCAAGGACCTTCTATTTATTTTAATTTTTATTTAATAAGAAAAATAGGCTTTACAAATACTTATATGAAATTGACACTGTAATCCTCCTTCAGACCATATGTAAGCTGGTCATATGTTTTAAATGGGATATGAGGTTTCCTGCTGAAAAGGTGGGAGGTACCATAACTAAGAGGGTTTCACAAAGGTGCCCTTCAGTTATTCATTTACCTTTTTTTTTTCTTTGAGAAAGAGTCTCACTCTGTTGCCCAGACTGGAGTGCCGTGGCGTCAGCCTAGCTCACAGCAACCTCAAACTCCTGGGCTCAAGCAATCCTCCTGCCTCAGCCTCCCGAGTAGCTGGGACTACAGGCATGTACCACTATGCCTGGCTAATTTTTTCTATATATATTTTTAGTTGTCCATATAATTTCTTTCTATTTTTAGTAGGGATGGGGTCTCGCTCTTGCTCAGGCTGGTCTCGAACTCCTGAGCTCAAACGATCCACCGTCCTCAGCCTCCCAGAGTGCTAGGATTACAGGTGTCAGCCATCATGCCTGGCCTATTCATTTACCTTTACCATATTGCAATATACGGTTACATTTGACTAAACAGGTATAGATTATATTAGTTACATTGAACAAAATTAAATCACTTTAAAAAATTTCTACAAAGAAACAGTAATACTTGACAAAACTATACAATATAAATAATGTAAATAAATAAATTGTGAGAGACATGAAAGTGGAACTTGATTACTGTTAATTGCCTGGGATTTTGTCCATCCTGAAACCAACGAAGAAAGTACTCTAAGTTTGTGACACTACATCAATGGAAAGCTTATGAAAATCCATTATGATAGTCTATTATAAAATGTTAAAGGGATTAAAAGATTACTTTTAAATGGCAGATAAAGTTTTCAGATTTTCTGAGGAAGTTGGGTCTCATGATGGATAATACTCAGAAGGTAAATTAACACTAAGAATATGTCATTATTACTTAATAGTGATACTCATTTTCAACTGCATCTAACTTAAACCTCTTGGTATTTTAGATTTGACACATTTTTATCCAGGTTAATAGAATTTAAAACACAGATTATAAAATGCCTATTCTTTCCAAATCAGATTCTTATTGTTCCTACTACCTTTTATCCAACACTTTGTTGGTTTTCAAAATTACTGCCAAATACAGAAGATGCAAATGACAAAGAGGAAGAGAATGTGGTCACAAGAATGCTAGAGTCTTTGAAGGGGTTTCTATATAATCACACGTAGGTAGCCCACACTTTGTAAATTATAGACATTGACAAATGCAAAGCTATGCTAAGTGCAACATTTGCTTTACTTGACTTCTGCTTTTAATTTTCTATTTCATAACTTAGTTAACATATTGAACTAGAGTATTCAGAAGAATACCAAAAAATTAAATTATAGAAATCAGAAAACATGGAATGGTTATTTAAAATTATACAGCCTTCAGGAGTTGTACATTCATTCAAGACTATGATCATGAGTGGTTATGGACACTTAATTTTCAATCAGACAGCTGCACCACTTTTTACTAGAGAATTTAATTAATTTAGTTAACCACTCTAAATCTCTAGTCCCTTATCTGAAGACCACAAGAGTACTACTTATTTCCCTATATTGAGCTCCTACGACAATATACTGTACACTTTAGATACTCAATGAATATTTTTGAATAAATAAATGACTTTAGACATTAAGTCAAACATACATTGAGTTCCTGTTAAATATTAGGCACTGATTTAAGGATTATGGACAAAAGATGAACAAGAAAAAAATCCCTGTTCTTGAGTTTACAAACAGAAACAGAGATAAAGCCAAGTTCCATGAAATAATTGATATATGTAACACAATGTGATAATCGTTATAATGTATATACAAATGCCTAGGAAAACACAAATGAGAAAACAATTTGGGGGGAAAGGAAGGCTCCATGAAAGACGCATGGAGCAGCTGGCATTTGAACTGAGCCTGAGAGGATAAGTAGGAAGGAGTTCACTGTGGAGGGGTAGAGGAGCAAAGGGGCACGTAAGAAGAGGAAAGTACATGTTCACAGACATGAAAGTGTACAAGTGCAAAGCATGTACAAAGATATTGAACTGTTAAACATAGGTAGAACACTTTTTAAGGGAAGCAAAAGTGGCAGCAGATGAGGCTAAAAAAACCTCAGAAGGGGCTAGGCACAGTGGCTCACCCCTGTTATCTCAGCACTTTGGGAGGCCGAGGTAAGTGGATCACTTTAGCCCAGGTATTCTAGACCAGCCTGGGCAACATATTGATACCTCATCTCTACAAAAAATAAAAATTAGCTGGGCATGGTGGCATGTGCCTGTAGTCCTAGCTACTCAAGAGGCTTATACATGAGGATTGCTTGGGCCTAAGAGTTTGAGGCTGCAGTAAACTATAACCGTACCACTGCACTCTAGCCTGGGTGACAAAGCAAGACCCTGTCTCTAAAAAATAAAAATAATAAATAAATTAATAAACCTTAGAAGGCCCTTATTTCCCATATTAGGTTAATAGAAATTATCCTGGAGGCAAAAAGGAGCCATTGCCTGTTTAAAACCAAGAGCATCACAAAAATCAGATAACTTATTTCATAGTTTCTAAGGCACACATTATTACATTTTAGCATCTAAGCAATCACAATGTGTCTTCCAACTGATGGACCTCCTAAAATCATGATGTACTTGTCATTGCCTGTTTATGAATGGACTTGGTGAGTTAAAGTGTAAGCTCACTGAAAAGTGTGGTTGTTTTCTCATGCTGACTGAACAACCACCACTAAAACATTTCAAAAACCCTGATAATTTCTCAATTGCCCTCAGGGTCACTCTTCCATTTTTTTGGATAATAGATCCTGGCTTCTGCTGACATAGCTAATTTCTTTATCAGTTGGTCTTTGGCCACATCCTTCGTGTTCTCTCCTGAACATGCTTTCTCATTCTTTACACTATGAATAGGCTAAGAATTTTCCAAATTTTTAAGTACAGGTTTCCTTTTGATTAACAATTCTGTCTTTCTCTTTTCTTGTACTTTAATATGAGCAATCAAGAGGAGTCAAATCATGCTTCAACACTTTGCTTGCATGTTTCCTCAGCCAAATATCCAGTTTCATCACTCACAGTTCTACCTTCCACAAAACAATAGAATATAAGCACAATTCAGCCAAGTTCTTTGTCACCTGATAACAAGGATGGCCTTTCCACCATTGCTTAACAACATGTTCCTCATTTCTGAGAATGTCCTTCCATCAGATGGCCTTTACTGTCCATGTTTCTCCCAATATTCTCTTCAGAATTACTTGGATATTCTCTAAGAAAATTGGAGATTTGTCTATAACACTATTCTTTCTGGGCCCTCACCAGAATCTGTTCACAGCAATGTAGGCTTTTTATAGCATGACCCTCAAAACTCTTTGAGCCTCTACATATTGCCCAGTCCTAAAGCCACTTTCACATTTTTAGGAATTTGTTACAGCAGCATCTCTACTTCTTAGTACTAATTTCCTATCTTAGTATGTTCAGACTGCTGTAACAAAATATGATAACTGGGGGGCTTATAAACCAGAGCAATTTCTCATAGTTCTGGAGAATGTGAAATTGAAGGTTAAGGTGCTGGCAGATTCAGTGTCCGGTGAGACCCGTTCTCTAGTTCATGATGGCTGTTCTTTTGCTGTGTCCTCACATGGTAGAAGGTGTCTGGAGTCTCTCTTGGACTTCTTCTATAAAGGCATTGTTATATACGTCCTTATGCTAACTTTAAACTTAGTGTGTTCCTGGTTTTTTGGTTCATTGACATGTATAGTTAGGTTGCTTGAGGTCTTCCTTCTTTTTTAATATAGGAATTTATCACTATAAAATTCTCTCTTAGTATTGCTTTTCTGCATCCCATAAGTTTTGTTTTGTTGTGTTTTTGATTGTTGTAAGATATTTTCAAATTTCCTTTTTTTGTTTTTACTTTTAGACCCATTGATTTTTTTTAATAGTGTGGTACTTAATTTCCACATATTTGTAAATTTTTCAGTTTTCCTTCTGCTATTGATTTCTAGTTTCATTCAATTTTGGTCAGAAAAGATACTTGGTGCAATTGTAATCTTTTAAAATTTGCTAAGATTTGGTTTGTGACCTAAAATGTGATCTATTCTGGAGAATGTTCCATGTGCTCTTGAGAAAAATGTGTATTCTGCTGCTGTTGGGTACAATGTTCTGTATATGTCTGTAAGGTCCTTAATGCATTTAACAAATGAAAGTTCTTAATTTTAATGTGGTTCAATTTATCAACACTTCTCTTTCCAATTAGTGCTTATTGTGCTTGTTTACAAAACTAATTTTACCTACCCCAAAGTAATAAAGAGATTTTACTACATTATCTTCTAGAATAGAAGCTTTGTTTTACATATCACAATTACATCTATACTCCACCTGGATTTGATGATGTTGTGTGGTAGTGGTCAAGTTTCATTCCCTCCCAGTCTGGCTATCCAATTGTCCCAGAACTATTTATTAAAAAGATCATTATTTTCCCATTGCTCTGAAATGTCACCTTTATTCTATATCGTGTCCATAATATGTGAGACTCTATTTCTGTATTCTCTATTCTGTTGCAATACTTATTTGCCTATTATTGTACCAAGTGCACTCTATTATCATTGGTATAGCTTTATAATATACTTTGATAACCAACAGAGTAAGTGTCATCTCCTTATTCTTCTTGGAAATTGCTTTGAAAATTGGTCCTTGGCACTTGCAAAGAAATTTTTGAATTAGCTCTTGAATTTCCACAAGGAAAAAAAAACAGCTAGTAATTTTATGATTGAGGTGATTCTATAGAACAACTTGGAGAGAACTGATATCTGTACAATATTGAGTCTTCTAATCCATGTACAGGCTATATATCCAATCTAGGTACATTTGATTCTTTTTTATATAATATTGTCAAATTTATCTTTTAAAATTTCATTTTGGTTGTTGTAGAGATAAAGAAAAAATTGATTTTTAAAATCTAGCAACCCTGCTAAATCCAATAGGTTATAGCTATATATCCTTGACTCATTTTGTGGTTTCATAAGGAAAATTTTCAATATTTTACTATTATATACAATAATTTCTGTAGTTTTGTTTGTTTTTAAGCTACCATCTTTCAAATTAAGGCAGTTCTCTTTCATTTCTAGTTTGAAAGAAGATTTTTTCCACAAATAGATGGCAAAGTTTTATAAATTAATTTTTCTGCATATATTCAGATGTTCTCATAGTTTTTCTTTTTATTCCATGATTGTGGTACACTCATGCATTGCTTAACAATGAGGATACATTCTGAGAAATACATCCTTAGGTGATGTTTGTCATTACACAAACCTTGAAAGTAAAGCCTATTATAACCCTAGGCTATATGATACAGCCCATTGCTCCTAGGCTACAAACCTGTACAGCATGTACTGAATATCACAGGCAATTGTAACACAATGGTATTTGTGCATCTGAACTTAGAAAAGGTACAGTAAAAACATGTACTATAATTTTATGGAACCACCATTGTATATGCAGTCTGTCATTGGCCAAAACATCATTATGTGGTGCATGACTGTATATTAAAAATGACTATGAATGGTAAACCAACCTCACATTTCTGGAACAAATCTAACTCAACTTTGATGTTTTGTCATTTTTACGGATTGTTCAATTCAGATTGAGACTGTTTTATGATATTTTGCATCCATAGTCCTGAAAGATTTTGGACTGTAATTTCCCTTTCATGAGTGTTTTTGGCAGATTTACATACTATCAAGGTTACATTGGTTTCATAAAATGAGTTGAGACATATTCCCTTAATTTCTATTTTCTGGAAGAATATGAAGAATTTGATTTGTGTAGTTTCTTCCTTAAATGTATACAATTCAACAGTGACTCATCTGTTCCTATAGTTTTCACAATTGATGTGTTTTTAGTTATGAGTTTTTCTTTGATATTGCACTATTCAGATTTTCTATTTCTTCTTGTATGATTTTGGTAAGTTGTGTTTTATAAGGAATTTTTCTATGTTACCTATATTTTCAAGTTTATTGCCATAAAGTTGTTTATATGATCCTATCATAATTTTAAATCTGTAGGATATGATCAGTTATTTAGGTATTCTCTCATTATTTCTCTTGACTGGTCTCACTGGGAATTTACCAGTTTTGTTTACCTTTTAGAAGGATCACCTTTTGCTTATCTTGATCTTCTCTATTTTATGTTTGTTTTCTACTTCATTAATTTCTTCTTTTAGGTGTTCTCTGTTCATTGTATTTAATTTACTATTCTTTTAACTTCTTGAGATAGATTCTTGGATCACTGATATTCGGTCTTCTCTAACACACACATTCAAATTATAATTTTCCCTCTAGGCCCTTGTCTGATTTTTGTATCATATTTTTGGTCATGTTTTTAATTATTCAGTTCAAAATATCCTTTATTAATTATAAATACTTATTTGATTCACAGGTTATTTTAAAAAGGTTTTTCTTAATATCTGGTTACATGGAAGTTTTTTACTTATCATTTTGTCTAGCTTAATTCTTATACGGTCTGTAAGTTTTTAACATTTTGTCATGTTTTGATATTTGTTTTATGATCCAGCATATGATCATTTTTGCAGAGGTTCGAAGAATACCTGATTTTGTATTTTGTAGATATTAGGTTCCATGTATATACCAATTAGATCAATTCTGTTATTTTTTTATTGTGGTAAAACATACATATAATGAAGTTTATCATTTTAGTAATTTTTTTAGTGTACCATTTATTGGCACTTAATATATTCATTTTGTTGTGCAATTATCACCACTATAC
Source organism: Lemur catta (assembly GCF_020740605.2). Classification (NCBI taxonomy): domain Eukaryota; kingdom Metazoa; phylum Chordata; class Mammalia; order Primates; family Lemuridae; genus Lemur; species Lemur catta. The sequence goes on from NC_059128.1 coordinate 152,794,710, forward strand.
ATCTCCAACTTTTTCATCATTTACAACTGAAACTTTGTACCGATTAAATAATTTCCAATTCCCCGCTTTCCCTAGCTCCTGTAACTACTATTTCACTTTCTGTCTCTATGAATTCGATTATTGTAGGTACCATGTATCAGTGGAATCATGCAGTATTTGTCCTTTCATGACTGGCTTATTTAATTTAGCATTATGTTTTCATGGTTCATCCACGTCACAGCATGTGTAAGATTTCCTTCCTTTGTAAGGCTCAATAATATTATATTTTATGGATTTGCCACATTTATTTATCTATTTATCTGTTGACGTACATTTGGGCTACTTCCACTTTTTAACTACTGTGAATAATCCTGCTATGAACAGAGGTATACAAATATGTTTGTATCCTTCTTTCAATTCTTTTGGGTCTATATCCAGAAGTACAATTGCTAGATCATAGGGTCATTCTAAGTTAAATTGTTTGAGGAACTTCCATACTGTTTTCCACAGTGACTGCACCATTTTACATCCCACGAGCAACGCACAAAGATTCTGATTTCTCCACATCCTTGCCAACACTTATTATTTTCTGGTTTATGCTTTTGTTTTGATACTAGCCATACTGACAGGTGTGAGGTGGTATTGTTGTGGTTTTGAATTGCATTTCCCTAATGATTAATGATGTCAAGTATGTTTTCATGTGTTTATCAGGCATTTGTATATCTTCTGCGAAGAAATGTCTAATAAAGCCCTTTGCTCATTTTTTGAATCACTTTTTTGTTGTTGTTTAGTTGGAGTTCTTTATATATTTTGGATATTAATCCCTTATCAGATATATGATTTGCAAATATCTTCTCCCATTGTGTGAGCAGTCTTTTCACTCTGTTGATAGTGTCTTTTGATTCGCAGAAGTTTTTTGTTTGATGAAGTTCAATTCATCTATTTTTGCTTTTGTTGACTGTCTTTTATTGTCATATCCAAGAAACCATTGCCAAATTCAACGTCATGAAGTCTTTCCCCATGTTTTCTTCTAGGAGTGTTATAGTTTGGGGTTCTTCCATTTAAGTCTTTGGAGAATAATCTTTCTATTTCAACCACAAAATTCATTTTGAGTTACTTTTCTATGCAGTCTGAAGTAAGAGTCCAACTTTATTGTTTTGCATATGGATATCCAGTTTTCCCAACACTATCTGTTGAAAACATTGTCCTTTCCCCCATTGAACAGTCTTCATATCTTTGTCAAAAATCATTTGGCATGAGTTTATTTCTGGCCTCTCTATTCTATTCTATTAGTCTATATGCCAGCCAGTACCATACTGTTTTGATTACTGTGGCTTTGTAACAATTTTTGAAATCAGGAAGGAAGTGTGAGTCTTTCAGCTTTGTTGTTCTTTTTCAAGATTGCTTTCGCTATTCATGGACCCTTGAGATTCTATATTAATTTTAGGATCGGTATTTTCTGTTGTTGTTTTTAATAATAGCTATCTTAGTGGATGTGATGTTAATAGGTTTAATTCCAGTAATCCTTTTTCTTAGTGTATTTTTTTTCCTACTTATTCTAGCAGTTACTGAGGGATGTATGTTAAAATCTCCCACTACTTTAGGTTTGCTTCTTATTTCCACCAGGTTTTACTTAATATATTATGTGGCTCTTTCATTTGGGGCATACAAACAATTGTTTTATCTTCTGATGGAAGTAATACTTTTTTTCCTCAAAGTTTGCTTTGTTTCATGTTAATATAATTTACACTAGGCTACTTGTGTTTAGTATCTACATTATCAATATTTTCTGTCCCTTTAGTCTTTTCCATGTATCTTATAATCAGCATATAATTATTTTTTTCTTAACCCAATATGACATCTTTGTTCCAAGTAGTCCATTTACATTTATTGTAATTACCAATGTATTTGGTTTTAAACATACCCTATTTGCAAAACAAGTAAATGTCAGTGAATTCTACTTTTTTCTAAAATATCTTATTAAAACATCATGAGAAGTGATAAAAATGATTGATTAATGAAATTATGGGTTATAATATTTAATTTAAAAAAAATTTAGCCAAAGGAGACTTGAGACTGTCATAATCTAGAATGTGTATGGGAAAAAAACACACTATATTTAATTAACTCTTATCTAAAGGGACATATCATAAACACATCACATAAATATGCCTAATGCTACAGTTTATAGTTGATAATTTCCTTTTTGCTCTATAGTTTTCCTCTTCTGAAGAAAGAGTGAATAAACATGTTCCACAGTTTTTAAAAGGATGAAAATTCTTTATAACCTTTCAAACATTTGTTTTGTTGGTCATTTATTTTTACAATGCCAGGATTATGGAAGACTCTGGTAATTCACTTAATGTCAATATGCACAAAATTTTTCACTAGGCCTTTTCTCTTTTCCTTAACCCAAGCTATTAGTTTTACCCATGAAATCAAAGATACTCACATGCATTTCTCAATTGAGTTAGCACTCTCTAGAAAACCCTACTTGTCTTCTGCTTAGTTACACAGGAAAAAAAAAATTAATTCTCTTAGACTCTTTATACCATGTTTTGTACCTTTATAAGAAAATATTGACCAAAACATAAATTATAAATGTTCAAACTTAATGAGTAAAATACTTGTCAAAAATAATTACATATTAAGTGTAAATGTTATTGATAATTTCTGATCATATTTCTGTTGCTAATAAATTCTCAAAATACGAAGAGATTTGGATTGTAGATCTGGCCATTTCCATTTCCATCTAAACAGTACTAAGAATAAAAACTGAAAAATAATATTAGTAAAAGGATAATCTGGCTTCTGAAACTCCATTATTTCGTTTTGAGCAGTGACGATAGTTATTATACTCAACATATCAATGGTTTTCTCAATGTATACTTATGCATTTCTAGGCAGTAATAGTTGTCTTTTCTCTGACCTTTAAACTTATCTAACATAGGTATTTGAACATTTCTCATTTGAGATAGTAAATACATTGAATAGTCAGGAAAACAAAAGGAAACATTTTTCAAATAGAAGATTTGGATTATTCCAGAAAAAGGATTGGTGGGTGGGGAGATGAGGTAAGAATTCCTCTTGCAACTTCTGACCATAATATTTAGGTAGCAATCCATTTTATTAAAAATATTTCAGAGAACAATCTGATGATAGTTTTGGATGGTCTTTGGAGAAAAACCTTTTTTCCAAGCACAAAAGGAATATGTGGCTTTGAATTCTACAATGCAACATTTGATGTTGAGATAGTGATGATACCTTACTGGTATATATTCCAAAAAAAATTATGACTCAATGTATTCTGATTATATTTCTTACTCAGACATGTCGGATTTCCTTGCAAACGTGTTTTCATTAAGGACAAACATGTAAGAGCTAGATCCATAATTCTCAAACTGAGGTCAGAGAATTTTTCTGGGGTTCCTCAATTCTCTGAGAATTTTAAAATTTTTAAAATATTGATGGTAGTCTAAGAAATTAAATATTGTAAAATAATAATCAGGGTAACCTGAATGAAAACCTTATAAATGCATATAGATATCCAATTTCAGTGCCTGAGTTGGCAGTGTATAAGAGTGGTAGAAAATAGGTTAAGCTAAAGTAATAAGGTCCTTTCAAAAAATGTTAAGGAGTCACTTTAGGAGTTTAAGAGAAGCATAATGATAATATTTATAGTTCTTAAAGAGTAGTTTGAAGTGAGTATAAAGAATAAGTTGGAAGCAAAAAAATTTTTCAAAAGAAAGATTGGAAACTAAACTATTGTAATAGTTCAGATAGCTAAGGGGTATAACCCCTTAGAATCCATGAAACTAGGTGAACAGATCTGACTATGGGATGAGAGGGAGGGAATTACTACAGCCAAAAAGTAATGGTACAGAATGACTGTCAAGAGAAAATATTAATAATTTCAGTGACTAAATCAAAAACATATTTTGGGGGGACTTTCAAGAATCAATTGAGTACTTATTCATAGATAATTCATAATCTCTACTCTCAGAAATTAAGTCGAGTTTTGTAATTAGTAGAAAGTGTATTAGTCAGAGTTTTGCCGGGAAGAACCAATGGGATGGAGACATATGTATATAAATAGAACGGCTCATGTGATCAGGGAGGCTAAGGCCTGTAATCTCTAGTCCATAAGCAAGAGATTCAGGAAAGCTGGTGGTATAATTCAGTTTAAGTCCAAAGGTTTAAAAACCAGGAGAGCAAATGGCTTAAATTCCAGTGAAAGGGCAGAAGACTGATGTCCCAGCTCAAATGTTCAAAGAGATAGTAAATTCTCCCTCCACCTTTTGGTTCTATTCAGGCCTTCAAGGGATAGCAAGATGCCCACCCATAACAGGAAGGACAGTTTGCTTTACTCAGTTCTACTAATTCAAATACTAATCTTATCCAAAAATACTCTTAAAGACACCACAGAAATGATGTTTAAACAAATATCTGGGCACCCTGTTCTGCACACAGTCCAGATGATACATAACATTAACCATTACACTAAGTCAAAGATTTCACTTTTATATTGTGTGAGTTGCATAATGGGTTTGGAAAATTTCATTCTCTTTGCTACATAACCTCGCTGAAAAATGTAGCTTAATTTCTTTTAAAGATATTACTGAAATTGAATGTCATCCTTCGTTATCACATTTTTTGTACCTTTCCTCTGAAAAGTTGGCTTTGTCTTCTTGGTTTTTATAATGTAGATGAAAGCCTCAAAATAGAATTATTTCTTTCTCTCTTCCCATTTTACATAGGAAAAAAAGTTTATTTTCTTTATACGTACATATAGTTTAAATTGATTATTAAACTACTATAACACTATTGATCAATAGCAATATATAACCAATTATAATGATTAAAAAATACCAAAAGAAAGCTTTTATTGGAAATGTATGTCAAAAATAAATGGATAGGGCCTTCCCACCCCCATCCCCAATAAGGTCATGTATCCAGAAATGAATATTACTTATTACTAGGAAGAAACAAGGTTCAGGCTAATTCTATTTTTACATTTTGTATTCACCCATTCCAAATATTTGACAGTGGAAATATTTCTGGTTACATCAATAATCATTTTTTTAAACTCCTGAATTATATACCAAAAGTCACACAGGGGTATGGCATTAAAAATTATTCTTAATGATCCCCTGATAACTCAATGTGGTCCTTCTGTAACATTTTCAAAAGCAACTGAAAATCACCAGTTTTGCAAAATTAACTGCCCCATCATTAGAATCATTCACTTTCTAACCACTATTGGGATGTAGGTGGTATTAACGGTATTGCTTTATTTGTAGAGTGAGAGTCAATTACTAAAGAGGAAAGCAGAAAGGTGTCTAGTTCAGCACTCTCCGAGGGGGGGGCAGGTATGAGGGAAAGAGGGAAGAAAGACTACATATGCCCAGACACCAGATTTTTCATTTTTGGTAATAGTCCTGAATTTGCATTTATCTCTGCCACTATGACAGTTCCCTTACCCTAAAGATCTTACCCTGGGCATGTGATATGCGAGAAGAGAGGAAGAATGCTTCTAAAACAATGGATGAAATGACATTAAAGCTGATAATAATACGAAAAGACAGACACTGCTCTTTCAACTTAGTGGTTTTAACATCTTAAGTTCTGTTTTGCTGACAGTGAAGAGCCACATCTATCTAGGGTCTACCAGAACAAAGTACTCAGAATATAGAACATAGAAACAAAAAACATGATCCCTAGGGTGATATGATTTTAATCAAATTAAATTAATATATAGTTTAAATCACTAACCTGAAATTCACTTTAAAATTTTTCCTCAAAAATTACATTCTTATTGTAAATATTCTTTATAGCTCAGAAATAGACTACAGCACTTGTTTTTAAAAGTTTTTTCATTGTTTTTACATGCTGCCTAATTAAACAAAAATAAGATTTGAAGTCACTCTAAAGATGGATTGCCTAAAAATAACAGAAACAGGCTGATCCACAGTCATGAGTTGTACCAGGGCCCATATTCTTTGTTCAGGTATTGCCTTAAAATCCACCCTACTCTGGTGAAGAGGAAACCTCCAGTCAACATCATATCGTTCAGGAGCCCCGTCCCAGATCCAGAACATCTGAACCTTGGTGAGAGGGTTGGGGGAGGTGGAAAAAGATGGTGAAGGAGCTTTTTGTAATATATCTTTATTTTTTAGTCACAACAACCTGTAAACAGGACACTTAAAAAGGTACCTGGTGTCAAGAGTGTTCAATTCAGTCCAAAATGGCCATTCTGTGACAAGTATATATTTTTTAAAGCAGTGAATTGTTTTGAAAATTTCAGGTTGTGTTTGTAGCCACAGAAAATGTAACAATGATTTAAAAGAAAAGAAAAAATACTGTCCCAAACTTGGCCTGGGAAAGAACTTTTTGGTAATGTAATTCACAAATCCCTCTTGGGGAAAAAAAACGTCTAGGCAATCTTATAATAAACTTCAATGGACTAAAGATGCTCTGAAAAACCAACCACTCACCTAACCAGCTGGCTACCAGTTATCATTATTAGTTAAGACTCTCAATTTTTTTCTGTTATTTAGTTTAACGCTGATTATCTAACCATCCTTTTATTCCTATAAAATGTCCCTAACACCTTATCTTTTAATTGATTTAGCAGAGGTCTTTTCCTTTGCAGCAAGCTTTTAACAAAACACATGATTATAACTAAGCTGTGCGACAAGTTTTCTCTAACAATTTATTTTATTTGCTAAAGTTAATTCAAGCAGATGCATCTAAGTGGGCAGAAAGTGACTATGTCTAGCTAAATGCAATGAATATCTGGATTATATTTCATCATAACCTAGCAGGGGTTCAACACTCAAAAAGAAAAATTAAAATAATAAAACATACATTCTGGTCAAAAAAAAACTTTGTGAATAAACCCATCTTTTTTAAATAGTTATAATCGGGAGGTGTGTATTTTGAAACAAAAATAGACTCTCTTACCAGATAAACTTCAAAATGTTAAGCTATGCCATTATCTATTTATCGGTCCTGAGAGAAAAAATAAATATGAATTTCCCTGCCTTTTCAACAATTCTCAAATTATTCTAAATTGTGAATGAAGGTTCAAAAAATAGAAAACATTTCTACACCTCCAAATTAAAAACTAGATGATCACTTTATTTCTGATGCCTTGGGATGCCTCAATTGATTTTGTTAACATTCTTGGAAACTCTACTGGCCAAAACATACCAGCCTGATGGTTTGCTTTTAAATTGAAAATTCGTAAAGCCCATCATAGAAGCAATCAAAAAGTTAAGGACGGAGTTTTGCTCAAAGTATTGAAAATACTGCTCTCTTCCATCCTCCAGCCCGATAAACTGAAGCGAATGAATTTCCTTTTTAAACTATTACACAGATACAGATTTTTAAATATTTTTTTTAAACATGTAACTTTAAGTTGTGGTCTTTGTAACAGCTGTGAATTTTCACTTAAATCTAAACAAACAAAAAAAAGAGAGAGAGAGAGGCTTAACAACAATATAAATGTATTTTCAAGTAAACTCTTGAGCTGAATCCATCTACTGCACTGACAGTTGAGCTGATACTTGAGCCACAAGTTGATAAAATACTTCCTTAACCGGGTGATGAGGAACTCAGTGTTGCTAATTGGCAGTTAAGGAGAATAAATTTCCTATGATTATTGTTCTCTCGTTTATTCATCTGTTGAACCAGTAGTAGCCTAGAGCTACAGGTTCATCTGGCTGCAACCCCCAAAGATTGTAACAAATTCAACTAGTCGCGACTCCACAGCCCAGGACTACCATTTCAAAGTGCAGTCCCCAACCCCGGGGCCGGGGAACGGTGCCCATCTCGGCCTGTTAGGGACCGGCCCAAGAGCTCTGCCCACCCCACGCCCGGCCAGGAAACTTGTTGAGGCGGACACAGCAGGAGGTGAGCGGCAGGCAAGCCAGCAAAGCTTCATCAGTCTTTACAGCCGCTCCGAGTGCTCCCATCACCGCCTGGGCTCCGCCTTCCCCGCTCCCACTCCCGTCCCTGGAAAAATTGCCCTTGAAACCGGTCCCTGGTGCCAAAAGGTTGGGGACTGCAGAGACAGAACCAAGGGTGGTGGCAACTCTAGGGAAGCCGAGTACAAGCCCAAAGCTTTGCCAACGTCTGTCTCCCATTCCGTAAACTGCGCAGTGTGCTGGAACTCACGTTTCAGTTTGTGAGTAACTACGGAACCCTGAGCCCGAGGTTGTGCTTCGGATGACCGCCCGAGGGTTCGCAACGCGCCCGAATAGCGGCTACCCACGGGGGTTAAAGGGCTTCCCTCAACCGCGCATCTGACAGGCCTCCCAGTTCCCAGCCACTAAGCGACAACGCTGTAGACCTGTAGGGGCGCTAAGCCAAGCAAGTAAGTACCACACGCTCTCGGACCCCCAAGTAGACACTGGGCGAAAAGGACGCGCGCTAGAGGGCGCCTCTGAAGGCGGCCCTCGGACCAACCGCCGCAGCGGGGGGAAAGCTCTTACCCAACTGCGCTCCGCCTCCGCCTCCTCGCCCGCCTCCTCGCGTCGCCGCGGCCCCGCGCTGGCGCGGAGACTCACGGGACACGTAGTACGCCGCCCCCGGCCAGCCCCGCCTACCCCCCCCGCCCCACCCGGAGCCGGCCGGCTTCGCGAACCTCCTCACAGCTCCCTCGGGCCTGACTTCCGGTTTCCTTGCGCGGCCCGGCGCCGAGCCCGCGGACAGCGGCAGCCCCTTTTCCGGTGGTGAGCTGCTCGTCCACCCTTCCAGCCCCCCTCGGCAGCGCTCCCCCTCTACGGCGCGCGACGCGGCCGCCGGGCCGTGTGGGTCCGGACGAGGCCGGCCAGCGCCGGGGGGCCTGGGTCTCGCGCGCTTGTTGCTGGGTAACGGGCATTCCTCCGCGGCCGCTCGGCCTCCCGCCTGTGCTTGCCCCTCCTTCCAGAACCTCCAAGGCCACTGCCTAAGGACAGGGCTGCGCCGGGCCTGGCGTAGCCAAGGCAGAAGCGATGGGAATCCCTCCGCGGCGCACCTGGTGCAACTGCCTTCGGTGGGGAAGCGGCGGTGTCTTCGAGGAAACCGGAAGCCCGTGGTGACCCCTGGCGACCCGGGTTGTTTTCGGTCCGTTTCCAAATACTAGGGAATCGAAACTCGGCGGCCCTGGGGGCGGCCCTACGTAGCCTGGCTTCGGGGTGAGTGACTCGCAGGGGCTGAGACGAGGATGGGGGTGCGGGCGATCCTGGGACCAACCTTTGCCGCTGTTACAGGTTTGAAGAGACACGTCATTTTTTTCTCACCCCCTCCCGCGCTTCCTCCTTTAGGGAGCGGCCCACCCCTGGGCATCGCTTGCTCCTGTCACTTCCACACCCCAGCTGTGCCAGGCCCTTCTTGGTCTTTGACTTTACTTCTCCCCCTATCGGTCATTTTCCTTCTGTGTTCTCATTTACTGGGGCGCCTTCAGATGGTGGGGGATTTTTTTCCCCTTCATTGAGATGGCTTTATATCCTAAAGGACAGAGGGACCTGTGGCTGGGACGGTACTGCCTGGAGCATCCGAGCAGTGAATAACGACCCTCTGTACTTTAATTGAGGGCTAACAATAGGTATTCGTGGTCTCTCCAGTATGTCCAACCTGAATGCAGTATTCATTCCGGTTTTCAGTTATTTGTTGAGTGAATACATGCAAGGTAAACTAACACCCTTGTCCCTACACGCAAGAAACTCGAATACTTGAAAAGTGAGTTAAAATACACATGAAAACTGTAATACAAATCAAAACGTAAATTGCTCCCGGACATATTGGAAATGTGCTAAGGTAATCAAAGATATAGATGTCCCAGGATTAAAATTGACTCTTGCTCCTTAAGCGTAGAAAACGTTTTCTTTTTAAATTATTGGAATTTTAAATTGGATTGAGCTAGATCTCAAGGCATGCTTTAAGTTTCAGTTTTCTAAAAACGCCATATCGTATTGCCCAATCTGTTGTGATCATTCCGTCATCTATAAATTGGGAATGGTACATCCTTTACAGAATGGTTAAAAAATTTTAATTTGATGCCACATGCAAATGTAAAGTTCAAATATTAAAGAGACAGTATAGTGTAATGTGAAATGGTATTGGCTTAGGTAAGAACACTAGTATCTGAGTGTTGAATTTTCCGTTTACATTGGGTAAGAGGCTAAACTTCTTCCTCATTTTCCCTATCTCTAAAATTGTGGAAATACTTACTCTCCAAGGCGCCAAAGCATAGTTTCTAAGAGTTATGCTTGCTCTGGAGTCAGCTGCCTGATTTTCATTCATGGCTCCCCCACTTTCTAAGGATTGCATGTCTCATTTCCTGTCATATGGGGAGATTCTTACCCACCTCCGAGGTGTTACATAGATTTAATGAATTCTTATGAAGAAGAAATCAGATAGTTTCCCTAAAGGGGAAGCAGACTGCCTGCTATACTATAAACTCTTAGTTACTATTAATTATCAACACAGAACATTGTCATGATTAGTAAGTAAAATGATATGACATTTTTAATAATTCATGAAGTAATAAAACCAGTGTGACTTACTGTTTTCTTTTTTATGGCACTTATATTCTGAATCAAATTATGGTTGATCATTGTTAGAAAATAATTATAACACCAGTAACATTTAATGTATAACAGGTGCTCATTTTCATTGAGATATATTACTTTATGAAAGGAATGAAAAGAAGTAGACTTCTCTTCATACCTGTGCTATCCCTGAAAGAGTGTTCGGATTCCCTGGTCATATAAACCGATTTCTGGACTAATGCAGTTAGTGGAATAATTCAATGAGGGCTATAAAAATGAAAGTGCAGTTTTTTGTATTGTATATCTGCTGCTGAGTACGTTTTTATTTGATTGCCAAGGTATATAGATTATGCAATAGTATCTTGAAAAGAGGCACTTGATGATCCCTTCTTTATAAAACTAGTTAGGCCATTTCTGCCCCTGATTATTTCATTACAAATAGGGAAAGAGGAGTAAGTGTTGGTCTATCCATCCTCTGTAAGACTTAATCCTTGCTCCGTGGTATCTAGACTGATTGTTCGAAGTGGGTTCGGGAATATCTTCGCCTTCTCAGCGGTTCTAAATAAGATTCACTTCAGGAGGCAATGTAGAGTGGAGGAAAGAGCCTACCATATAAGCCTTGGTTCAAACCCCAGTTCTGTCACATGCTGCTAGTGTGATTATAGGCAAATTTACCTTATTTCTGAACTTCTATTTCCTCATCTTTGGCGATGATAATACCTTTATTGCCAAGTTTGGCATGGACTTTAGGTGCTGGGTGTACTGTACCTTTTGCTCAGTTCCTGGCATAAATATGAATTGCTGTCTATCTGTGTAGATTGCCATTCTGTATTTGGATTAAACTTTTGCCTTAGTTATGTAGTCTAACCTTGTCATTTTATACAGGGGAAAATTCAGATCTAGAGAAGTAAAGTGAACTAATCTATAATCAGGGTGGGAGGTCCTAGACTAGAATCTGGGTTTCTGAAATCCTGGGCCAGTATTCTTTCTACCGTAGAGTTCGGCCTGTCCACATTCTTATTAGGAAAATCAGAATCCATTTTGTGTTGCCTCTGAGAATATTATATTAGAAATGTAGATTTAAAAGGCAGCTTATCTAGATTTACATCCTAGCTTTGACACTGATTAGTTATATTGCTATAGGTAAGATATTTAACTTTTCTAAGACTTTGTTATTAAATTAAGATAATAGTACCTACCTTAAAAGTAGAAAAATGCATGTAAAAGCATTAGCGCCTGGCGTATGGTAAGTGATCAGTAAATAGTAGATATGATGATGAAATATGACAGGATAATCATATTTAGTCTTTAAGACCAATCTGGTGTCAGAAGATATGTTTTCTACTATCCCAAACCCCTGTATCTGTAGCATATAAAAAACTGAGGATCCACTCAGTGTTGATTGTAGCAAAAACTGAAATTTAAGATCTAAAATAATCCTGGTTAATAATGTTTAAATCTTTTTTTTTTTTCCTGTATTTACCCAAGCCTCAGGCATTACTCTTCTCTTTTCTATTCACTTTATTTGATAAACTGTGCCCTTCTTTCTCCATTATCATTCTTGGGAAATTCACTTCTCAACGATAATTATCAATATCTTTTACCTCAATCCTTTCTAATTCTATTCTAATTTATAATTAAGTAAACCTCTAAGAAGAAACAAAATTTAATTGACAAATATATAAAATAATTGCATGACTACATATAGATATATTTGCCTATGTATATGCTATATATAACCCTCCAATATTATTGCAGCGAGAAGAGGATAAATGGAGATTACTTTCTATATAATATAATATAACATTAAAAAACATCTTCATGCAAAAGTTAGGAGTGTTTACCAATTCATAACATAGAACTAACTAACCATGCCTACAAATGTTCAAGACTATTAGTTATAATTAGAATTCTGTAAATCATGTAGTAGCAACTTAGCTCTGTTCTTAAATTTGTGGTTCTTAAATTGGAATGGGACTTAAAATCACCAAGAGTACTTACTGAAAGTGCAGTTTGCGATTTTCAACCCAGATATTCTTATTTGCATAGATCTCCAGTGGAGCCTAGCAATCAGCAATTTTTAATAGAACTCCAAGCAATTCTAAAGCAGTAGTCCATACCTTACTTTGTCAAACACTGCCCTAGTAGGTCATCTCCAGACTCTTGGAATGTTGGCATGTCCCTGTGGAATACATCTATTATTGATTTTTGTGGTTTTTATTGATTAAGCTTTTTTTGGGACAATGTTTTGTCATTTGTTAAGTTTTGAAAGTGAATGTTATCGATTCTTGCTAGACTATTTAAAGTATTGTCTAATCTTTTGGTAACTCTCATTTTTGGTAACGATATTCTTCTCATGACACTAATTTTCTTAAAGATTAAGGTAAATAAAGGTTTATTATTTTAAGAAAATTTAAATTGTGATAAATAAGATTAGATATAATATAGGTAAGTTTCCTTAAGTGTTAAATGTTATAACTAGCTTGGTCTAGTTTAAGTACAGTAATAGCCAGGTTACACTTTTAACATTTAACCAGAAAATCAAACTTCCTGGACCAGCTGATTTGGATACCAAGAGAGATTTCATTACAACAAAAATGTGTAAAACTAAATCTTTATTTTGAGGCAGACTACTGCAGCTCCCTTTATGTCTCTGTAGAAATAAATTTGAAGAATGATGAAGGATGCTTGCATAGCAGTAAAAATAAAGGCTATACATAATCTACTTTGTCAGTTTGCTAAAAGTTTTGCTTTCCTTGTAGTAATAAATATAATGTGATATCCACCTTGTATTATTTGGTTTCTTTCTAAGATCTCATCTTCCCTGGCCCTACAGCTTTTAATCTCCAGAGGTCTGGTTTGTGCAGAGTAATATGGTAAGTATTAGTATTCTGATACTTGTGATTTTATATTTATTTTGTCAGGGATAGAAATCAAAATTCTCATTTTCTATTTTATAACAAATTTAAATGACAGTTATTTTAAAAACGTAATAAAACCTGATGCATATCTGTGGTACCAGTGGATTTATTTTCTCTTAGATACACTTTAATATATGGCTATTTTTAAAATTTTAGCATAGATAAGCAATTTTCATGCTGCTTTACAGTGTGTTCCAAGTAGTGTTTATAGTACGTAGAATAAATACGTAGAATAATGGTGTAAAACTTGAAAAATCTTTTTTATGCCAATATTTTTTGTATTTAGAGAGAGACTATACATATGCAACTTTTTGGTGATCTGTAAATAAAAAAGGCAATAGATAAAAATATATAAAATACTTATAGTCTTAATTATAAATGAGTCTACTCATTTTGTCTTTATAAAAATGACCATTTATCTTGTAAAAAATGTGACATTGTTGTATAAAATGTATACCCCCTTCCCTCTAAAGTACTTAGAAAGCTTCTGAGAGATTCCTAGTTTCGTAGTTTTATCAATGTAAGGTTTTGTAAAAGATTCATTGGGGAGAGAAAAATAGTAATAGCTCAGTCTCTGAAACCCAGGTGCTTCTGCTACATACTAATCCTGGCTAAGCTTCGTGACTTCTCCAGGTCCCAGATTTCTCATCTGTGAAATGGGTTTAATGAGATTTTCTACCTTATAGGGAGTCATGAAAATTCAGTGGGTTAATATTTATAAACATTTAGCACAATGCTAAGTAGTTCATTTGGTTATGAATATTTTCTTAATAAATGTGTGTAAATATTCTTCATACTCTTTAATTGTGTCCAGGTCTACCTTTTTAATATCTCACAGAATAAGGACCAGAATCGATAGTCTATCATAAAGAAGCTTGTCAGTTTGTTTCCGTCCTATCTATCTCATCTCATCTCCTGCCTCTCCCCTTCTCAACCCTTCACCCCACACTCAGGTCTTTGAACTCATTCTCTCTGCTGGAAGTTAGCAGACCATAAAAGTTTAAGTACAATAAGTACAGTACAATGAAAATAACTATCCTCTTCACTTTAGAGTACAGGCTTAAGAGTCATTTGATTTTTTTGTGGTATTGTCTTTGAAAACCACTTCTCCTCCCCATCCCTTATCCCCATAGCATTCTGTATTGTTTCAAATATATCACCTACCTTTATAGCATAATAATTATTTTCTGCACAACTATTTGTCACACTTGGTTTTCCTTGCAGAGTAAATGATATTCCATGATAAAAAAAACATGATAAATGAACAAATAAGAAAATCACAGAGCTGAGCTGGCTAGAACTTTGTGTAAAACAAAAGTATGTAGGTTCTGATCCTTAAAGTACACAAACTGGAGCATCTGTTTTGACTTTGTGGGGCAGTTTATGTTTATTTCTTATTCTCAGGTGTCTTTAGAAAAAAAATTATTCAAGTAGAATAAATCTTGCCCATTTGTTTGAGTTACTTAAATCAGGTATCTACTACGGATAGGCACAATTTTACCTCTCAAACTAGACTGCATCTTACCACTTAACTAACCATCTACGCTTATTCTACTTGTTGTACTTTTAAGATATTGTGTGTATTTGTGTAAGAGTTTTATATGGAGATACATATGCATAATTTCAGTTCATACTTTCCTTTAGCAAGGAAGTAATGAGGATTTCGATTAGCAGCAGCATGATTGGAATTATGTTTGCTATTATTTTGAAATAGAGTTGTATCCAGAGATGGAAAAGTTTTCTCTGTAGAGGAAGAAATCTTAAACTCTTTGTTATTAGAAGAAAGTGCAGTTTGCATCAGAAGCAGTTAATTATGGTTATGAGAACCTGCCATTTTTTTGGGATACAGTAGGTAACATAGTCCTGCGGTCCCAAACCCCCCAGGCCAAGGGCCAATACTGGTGCGTGGTCTGTTAGGAACTGGGCTATGCATTACTGCCTGAGCTCTGCACTACCTTCCCCCTACCCATGACATCCCATTCTCCCAACCCCAGTCCGCAGAAAAATTGTCTTCCATGAAACCGGTCCCTGGTGCCAAAAAGGTTGCAGACTGCTGACTCATATCCATTCTTGTTTTTGGACTTCATTCATAAACTGAGAAAGATTCTAACTTAAGAACAGGAGTTGTCCTATGTAGTTAAAAAATGTTAAATTGATGTTGGTAAAAATTGACTAGATGGTAGGTTTCATCTCCTTCCTCAAGACTTGTAATATGCACATTTATTTTTGCCTACCTTTCCTTTAATCCTAGATAGACATGAATTACTTAGAGATTTCAAACTCTGGCTTTGGTTGAAAGCAATTGGAAATTTTTAGTTATAATTATTATAGCAAAGTAAAAATACAATGATAGAAGACCACACCCAGAAGAACACAAACAAAACCTTTTGTGGGTATTCATGTGGTCTGAAATAAAACGAAACAAACTTGATAGGCATTAATAGACACAGGGAAGGAGATCAGACATTTTGGAGGAAAGCACGCATAGTGAAACATGGATTCTGTAGTTAAATTGCCTATGTTTACATCTCAACTTTCCACTTACTCCGTTACTTTGGAAAAAATACTTAAATTCTTTCTACTTCAGTTTCTTCATCTGTAATGTTGTTGAACAGTGACTGATACTAGTAAATAAGCAAATTTTATTTTAAGCTGGGGATAGTAAAAAAAAATTTTTCCAGTGACCCTTAATTACTAAGATAAGTGAAATACAGTGATAGTCTTTATTTAGAATTCTATATTAAGTGTTTTATTTTAAACTAAAAAATATTTAAAAGGAATGTTTAGGTTCTCTTATGTGACCTGTAGTCACCTCTTACCTTGTTTTTCCCATGAGGTCTTAAAAGATACCAGCCACAATTTCTCCTTCCATTGTGTTTTTCAGAAACACAACTCTGAGATGGGAAACTCTGAACTTAAAAACAAAGGTAGATATACAGAGCAAGTATATTTTTCATTAGATAATAAAGGTAACTGGCCTCTTCTCTTAGATTTTGGAGTCAGAGTTTAATTTTAATCCCGCTCTATCCACTCTTCATTCAATAATCAATATTTATTGAGCAACTTCTATACAGTGGTGAGTTGGGGGCACAATGATGAGCAAAATAGATATAGCTAATAATCTAGATTGTACTGGGGAAGATTCTTCACGTTTTTAAGGCCTATGTATAAAATGTAGATGACACCTACCTCATAGAATTGTTTGGATGATTAAATGAGATGATATTAAAAGAATATAGTACATGGTACTGTGGCACAGTGGGCACTCAAATGTCAATTTGTTTCTTTCTATTGTGAATACACGACACATATAACCAATTACTGGGATGGAAAGAATATAGTAAAGTATCCATTAAAACTTCTGTAACATATTGTAATGAATTGTGCTCAAAGAATTTTTGAAAATTTATAATTTGAGAAGCTATAAAACTTGCTACTAATAGATCTAATAGAAATGATGAGGAAGAAATACATGAACATAAAATGTTTACAAATTTGATCATTTTAATCAAAATGATATTTCATAGATTTTTATAAAACTTTCCAATAATAGATTATGGTTTTAAATGCTTTATAGATAGCAACTTATTTAATATTCTTAAGACTCTGTGAAGTACTTGCTGTTATTTTCCATACTTTGTAAATAAGGAAACTGAGGCAGAGAGGTTAAGCAACTTGCCCAAAATCACACAGACACTAAATAGTAGAGCTTGGATTAGAAGCCAGGCAGTCTGGTTCCAGAGTCTATTCTTTTAACCACTGTGCTATACTGCCTCTAAAAGAAAAAGGAGTTTTTAAACATTGCTCTAATATATACATTATTCTAAATATATCTTTTTTTTCCCTGCTCATTTATTCAATGAGACATTTGTATATCATTTTTTTTTTAAATAATAGCTGCCATGGATGCACTGGTAGAAGATGATATCTGCATTCTGAATCATGAAAAAGCCCATAGGAGAGATATAGTGACTCCAATTTCAATATATTCAGGAGATGAGTCTGTTGCTTCCCATTTTGCCCTTGTCACTGCGTATGAAGACATCAAAAAACGTCTTAAGGATTCAGAAAAAGAGAACTCTTTATTAAAGAAAAGAATAAGATATTTGGAAGAAAAGGTAATTTTATCTTTTACCTTCATTATGCTTTATAACATAAAGAATAATTCAAATTTTAAATATTTTCTGTTTGGTCTTCCATGGTGGTACTAAATTTCCAAGGATAACTCACTGCTAATCTCAAAACACATACCATGGGCTTGGTGAATATTTGTAGAAGAGGATTTAACAACTTGGAGGAGTTAAATTTTTTCAGATTGCCCTACCTTCATAGCTGTATGTATTTTATTCAGAATTTTCAAATCTGTGTTAAAAAAAAAAATGATGTGGCCGGGCGTGGTGGCTCACGCCTGTAATCCTAGCACTCTGGGAGGCCGAGGCGGGTGGATTGCTTGAGGTCAGGAATTCGAGACCAGCCTCAGCAAGAGCGAGACCCCATCTCTACTAAAAATAGAAAGAAATTATCTGGCCAACTAAAAAATATATATAGAAAAAAAAATTAGCTGGGCATGGTAGCGCATGCCTGTAAGTCCCAGCTACTAGGGAGGCTGAGGCAGTAGGATCGCTTCAGACCAGGAGTTTGAGGTTGCTGTGAGCTAGGCTGACGCCACGGCACTCACTCTAGCCTGGGCAACAGAGCGAGACTCTGTCTCAAAAAAAAAAAAAAAAAAAAAATGATGTGCCAACAAAGGAAATTAAGTGTCAAAGAAGGAAGCTTCTGGGATATTGTTCTAATATGCTTAATAATGTCTTCACTAGCAATGAAATCTTCTTTACCTCAACATTGTCTTTTATTCTTTAACACCTATAATAGGAATAATGCTTTTAACTGATAAATTAACGTTTTCTGTCTACCTTTTCATGCACAGTACTGACATACCTAAATGTTATAGAATATATGAGTAAGGTAGCTGATTCAATATAATCACCAGATCTTCTTGGCTTTGTGTATTGGGAAGTCTTCTTCAATTATCCATTTATTTTTTAATTTTAAAGTTTTAGTTTGTATTTCTTCACCTTAGATCAGTGTATAAGTATCTTACAAACTGCAGTTTCCACAGAGGGTAAAAGAAGTGGATTCTTAGTACAAAGGAAATGAATTATCCTGTATAGAAAAACTTAAGGATGGGATTTGGTCAAGTTTGATTCATTTGGGGGAGATAAGAGGAGGGGGAGTCAACTGTAAACATAATCATAATTTCTTCACATTCATATGAATTTTTTTGCTTTAAGGTCAATAAAATTTGTAACATACTGGGGGTAGAGTGAGAGAAGGTAACATTTTGGAGCTCATAGCTAATATTTATTATAAAGTTGAATAGACAAATGGGATTTAGTCTATAGTTAACATAGGAAATATTTCTTTTTTTTTTTTTTTTTTTTGAGACAGAGTCTCGCTCTGTTGCCCGGGCTAGAGTGAGTGCCGTGGCATCAGCCTGGCTCACAGCAACCTCAGACTCCTGGGCTTAAGCGATCCTACTGCCTCAGCCTCCCGAGTAGCTGGGACTACAGGCATGAGCCACCATGCCCGGCTAATTTTTTTTGTATATATATTTTTAGTTGGCCAGATAATTTCTTTCTATTTTTAGTAGAGACGGGGTCTCACTCTTGCTCAGGCTGGTCTCGAACTCCTGACCTCGAGCAATCCACCCGCCTCGGCCTCCCAGAGCTAGGATTACAGGCGTGAGCCACCGCGCCCGGCCAACATAGGAAATATTTCTATACTTTGTGACCAACAATCTTATTAATTCCTATTCTGGAAAAATAAAGGATTTAATGAACTAGCACATCTATTCCTCAAAAAGTCAATTTTGCCTTAACTTGATAGTTTTTCCAGTGATGGAAATTAGATACTACTAACTAGGAAAACACCTAACCACTTTAAAAGAATGGTGTACTCTGTTGTAGTTGTGATGGTTTATGTTATAAAACATATACTATGAAGTTTAAAATACTGATAAGTAAAAGCGTAGAATAGAAGACTTTTAAAAATATTCTGTACTCTTTTTGGTTTCTTAATCAGTAAAGATTTATTGCATGAAAATGGAATATTCACCTAATTATTGTCCAGGCTTTATCCCTGTGTTATAAAATTAAGATGTTCTAGCTCAAAAAAAAAAAAAAATTAAGATGAGCCATCGGAAGACTTTTTTTTTTCTGTATAATACCTTTTTGAGCTTTCTCTTTTCATTTTATACTGTTAGCTTATTGGAGCTCGATTAGATGAAGAAGCAAGTTCTGTGGGACGAGAACAAGTAAATAAGGCCTATCATGCATATCGAGAGGTTTGCATTGATAGAGATAATTTGAAGAGCAAATTAGATAAAATGGTAAGTTGATTTGAAAAGAATATTTTTATATTGCAAATGAGTTTTCTCCTTCAAGAGGTTTGAAATTAGAAATAAGAATAAATATTTACATTTAGTATAATAATTTTAATTTTAAAATATATATGCTCAAAGCAAAATTGAAATTTTTAGTAATATTTGTAAGTTATTCTGTACAATATAAATACTTAGTATGTAATGATGTTTAGGTCTTAAATACATCTAACACCACTAACTTATTTTGAAAAATCATGACATGGTGGAATTAGTCATTATATTTAAAAAGAAAAAAATGAATAATAATGTCCTCAGTTAGAAAAAGAAAAAGAACGATTAATGAGAAACTGAGTTCATTTTCTTACCTTGCTTTTAAAGGCTAGAATGAGTTTTTTTTAATATTTACCTGAAAATTAAGATATAATACCAACCTACAGATTTTATTGAATGTAATTTGGCATTTTCCCTGCCTAACTAGAATAAAGACAACTCTGAATCATTGAAAGTATTGAATGAACAGCTACAGTCTAAAGAAGTAGAACTCCTCCAGCTAAGGACAGAGGTGGAAACTCAGCAGGGTATGCCACTTACTTGTTATAAATATTCTAACAGAATTAGTACATTTTTCCATTTATCCCTTATATCTATCATCAGTTTTCTATATATGTTATAGAAAAGTTAAGGCTAAAGCTTTAACTTTTTTAATTTTTAGGCATGCATTAATTTCTCTGTTCTGCTCTCACACAGTGTCAACTCCTTTTAACTTTTCCTTAGCTGTAAATTGTCCTTGAGAAAATTTGATGGTTTTTATTCAGGGTTTCGTTTGTGATGAAGTAGAGGAGGGAAGGAGTAGAACTCAGAAGTAGAAGTAGTAGTCAAAACTTCTACCGCACTGGTATGTCCTGGCTTTTCCTTCTTACTGAACAGCTTGCCCACAGCTAGACACACTATCATGGAGTAGTTAGAATTACTTTGTTTTTCTGGCTGTGGGTTGTTAAAAGGTAGAGATGAGATGTTGAAGTGCACAGTCAGGTCTGGAGGATATGGATAGTAGCCTGTTCCCAAGAACATTCTGATTAGACAAGCTGAAGACGACTAAGCTTCTGAGAGACCTTTTGAGAGATTGAGATAAGATCTCTTGTGATAGCTAGTTGGGGCTTTTTGTAGATAGACTGCAGTAATAAGTCAAGGATAAAGTGGTATCCAGTTATATTGAATTTCTGTAGTGTCATGTTTATGAATAACATTGTTTTGAGATCATGTTCTAGGTTTGTTGGTCAAAGTGTATACTTTGAGGAGACTTGATGGAATGATTCGCTGAACCTCAGTTTATTCAGCTTATTATTTTTATCACAGTCTAAACCTTGACTTTTATAAAACAGATTATTGATCTCTGCAATTTTAGTGTATGCTTGATTTTAGCATAGCATCTTTTAAAATCGGACTGACAAATTAGAACTTTAACTTATATAGAAACTCAGAGGTGAGGTGATTAATATATTCTAAAACAACATTGCTAGATTTCTTATTGTCATTAGCATAGACTTTGGAAGTAATTGCTGTTTTAAAAAAACTATTGATTGTACATGTTTTATATTAGTTTTTCTTTTATCTACATTTTACCAGCATAACTTTTTTAGAATTGTGATCAATGTAGAAAGCAAAGATAATAATTTTGATATTTATCCTTTTTGTAGTGATGAGGAATTTAAATCCACCTTCATCAAACTGGGAGGTGGAAAAGTTGAGCTGTGACCTGAAGATCCATGGTCTGGAACAAGAGCTGGAACTGATGCGGAAAGAATGTAGTGATCTCAAAATAGAACTACAAAAAGCCAAAGAAACGGTACTACAGAATTGTTAAATTGAGAAATTCAGTAGTCTTTGTGCATTATTTATAGGATTTATAACTAAGTATGTATTAAACCATAGCATTAACATAAATTGTAACTACTTAGGTAATCTATTCTTTGAAAAATACGTGTTTATCTTCTCCTTTAATCATTTCTGCTAAATTTTGATACACCGTATACTTTTAGTTTGATCCCAGGATTATATAATTTTATTTTTTTAAAAAGGTTTATTTTAAAAAGCATATTAGTTTATTTATTATAGCTGATCTTTCAAACTCCTTTCCTTTAGTTTCCTTATCTTTTTTTCCGTAAACTTTAAAGAGAATCCTCAGGTTTTAAGTTTCCCATTTTATTTAACTTAATTGATTAATTTAGACATCATAAGAGACAACTTGATTTTTAGAATTTGTTTTTTTAAGAAAAATCAACAACAAAGAAAACTTTACAGAGCCCACTTAATTTCAGAAGACTAATACTTTGGGGACACCTTTATCAGCAAAGAACTGAGAATTAAAGAATTGGGAAAAAAAAAAAAACAAGCACAAAAACCTGCTGCATTGCTGAAATATGGTTAGCCTGAAGTCATCCTCTAAAGCACAAGCTGTTTCTCATGTCCTTACCAAGAATCTGTTTACTAATACTTTACCTTGGGTTCTAACAAGCTTAGATATATGTTTTCAGATGTCATAACAGTGCTAAGGATAAAAGAGGAAATGATACAAAAGCAAGGCATGTGAGAGCAATGCACCAAATGCATACTTTAAAATAGTTGTTGCAAGAAATTGAAAAGCTTAGTATTCTAGAGGAAATAGCCATTTTATGCATTCATGTATTTCAGACTAAGGTGTAAACCAGTTATATAATTGTTTCTCAGCTCAATGGTTTTGCCTACCAGAGCATTCCAACACTATTGAGGAACCCCTGTTCCTCTGGGATGCTACTGCCTGAAAGAGGAACTCCTCTCCCATACTTCCTGACTGCCAGCCAGATTCTGCCCTGAATCTCAAGTGTCCTTAGATGAAGCTGACATTTCTCTCTTTTATGATGTATTCTTTATGAGGGAGAGATGAGCACTGGAAAAGAATCAGCCAGGTATTGAGATAATATAGCATTCTGCCTTGGCCTTGACCAATTGCATTATTGTGAACTGGGCAGTGAGAACTTGCTTTGGAGCTCACAGTCCTGTTAAAGGGGAAACAATATGAAAGTTACTGTCAATTACTGCTAGAGTCAAAATGAGTTTTTTTCCTACTTGACATTTGAAGTTGATCTTCCCAGATTTGAATTTGTGGCCGCACAATTACTTCAGAGCCTTTCAGCATCCTTTTCCACAAACTCAGTTGCCATAGCCACTGAGAAGAAGCCTCTTTTAAAAAGATGTGCTTGAAGAAAAGATCACCTTGACGCTCTGAATTATAATTGTCAATGTATGTATTCTACTTGAAATAATTAGATAACTTTTATCAAATTATTGGATATCCAAATAATGGATATTTCATTGTAGAGTAGGAAGCAGTACCATGGAATCATAGAAACTTAGATAATTATGGTGTTGCTTATTAACTGAGTAACATTAGGAATGTCATTTAACTTTTTGAAACTTGTTTTCTGTAAAGTATACATTAAATACTTATTTTTTCATGAATGTTAAATTAGCGTATGTAAAGCAGTTAGCATAGTGCCCAGTAAATAGTATATTCAGTAAGTGAGTGCTTTTTAAAAAAACTTGATCAGAATAATCCAGAAAGGTATTTATGTGTATATATGTGGTTCAAATTTTGGTTCTTAATTCATTAGTTATTCTTTTCCACTAGATGGTGCTAGGGAATGAATTTGCTTTTAATTCATCTATCATAAGCAAGCAATCACAGAAACTACCTTTTAAAAGAAGAAGAAACTTTAGATATCATTTTTCTTTAACCAATGATGAAATTAAATATGAGAGACAAGAAACTTTTAAGAGTTGAAGGGAGAAATATTGAAAAAAATATTTAAAACATGGTCCCCATCTTCACAGGCATTTATTAGGGGTGGAGTGAGGCTGTGAAGTAAAAACTGCTCACAGCTAATATAAAGAAATGAACCAGGAAAAGGAAGAGTGGAAATACCAATATATTGAGGGTTCCAAGTTGAAATCTTGATGTTGTGGGATGTGTACTTTTAAATCTTGTTTCAGAAGCATTTTTGATTAGAGTCCTCTGGGATATGGAAATATGAAAGCAAGACAGGGAGAGAAATTTATGCTCACATTACCCATATTTATAAATATTTTTAGGATAGTACTTTCTGTGAAGCATATTTTATGATACCTTCTGAAGTATGTAATAGCATCCTACATGGACATAACAGTATGTTTTTGGTTTTTTTTTGAAGTATTTAGTGAACTCAGTTAACTAGTCTTTTGTGTTAGTGAGGTTCCAGGGGCACTTCCATTATAAACCTTTTAGACTTGCTGTATCTCCCTAATATTCCTGTCTACAGCTATTTACAGTCAGAACAGTTGATCCCGTGAGAAATACAGATTCTAGGGCCAAAGAAATATAAGAAACATTGGGTCAGTAAAATGGAGTTGGTTTATAAGATATCTAAGGTCCCTAATAAAAATAGCCCATTTAGAGATTCACAATATGCTGTAGTGCATTAAAGGTTTTGAGAAGTTCTATTGTATAGGAACCTGTATACCTTGAACATTGTTTCCCAAGATTTTGTAGCCATTGATCCCTATTTATGTGAAACTCCCACATCATATTGCACTAGTTGGGAAACAGACCCATTACAGCGTTTAGAATATGGCAAACCGATTACTGGCCAGAAACAAGGACTTTGAATATTAGAGATAATCCATTTGAGCTTATTGCCGATTTACATTAGATTTTCTGAATTGTTAGGTGGTAGCTGGAAAAATATTTTCCCACCCAAACTGTCAGAATTTTTTATATCATTGGCTTTAAAAATGATGAAGTTTTTCAATGAACATTTATGTTTAAGTATACACTAATAAAACATTTTTTAAATTAACGATACTAAGAAACTAAAAGAAATATGATCTGATTCTTTCATTTCCTGTAGAAAACAGGAAAGAAGAATGTCCAAAGATATGTGCCTTGTTAGTAGTTAAACCTCCCCTGACTCATGAGCCAGTTGTTTCCCCTCTCCACTGGGCTCCCTAAGATGCAGTTTAATTTTTACAATATTAAAATCAGAGATCTAAAAATGCTTTAATTCCTATAAGATGAAGCATTTTTGCTATTTTATGCTCCAGAGTTCAGAATACTCATGAAGTCCTTGTGTACCTTTTTAATATTCCACTTTAAAACATAATTTAGATTATGTAAGTAAGAAATAATAAAATTAAATTTTGTTCTTTCAGCTTATAGTGGCCACTTCTGCCAGTAGAATTAGTACCTGTAATAGTCATTTTCATTTGTTACAGACTTTTAAATGAGAATGAATTGCAAACAAGAGTGTTACAGTGTTGTCTTAATGTCTACAGCCTAAATACACCACTAAAACTTTAAAGTATAAAGGGACTTTATGATGTCCTTGCCAGGTCATTTTGTATCTGCATGGAAGGAGAATATTTATATGCTGATCTTTTAAAACAGTAACTTGTTAAAGTTCTGATACTTTTTTGTAATAGCACGAAAAAGAAAAATACCAAAAAACTTCCATTTTCCCATGGAATTCATTCAGCGATACCTTGGAAAAACAGTACTAATGTGATAAATTTGTTATACTTTTTTGACTGTAGACTTTAGATTGGTGTTCTCAGAAATATATTTTGTGAGAACAATTTTATTTTTTAAAGAAAATCAAAGTATTAATGTTTTAAATAATTGGAAGTGATTAAAAATATTTTGTATAGGTTGTTTATTTCATTAAAATTGAATGTGAAATCTCATTTTATGCTATATAATTATAGATGTATTCTATAAAAGCTAAAATATGTCTCTGGTACTAAAAAGCTGAGACAAAATAAAATGCAAAATAAAATATAACTTTTAAACTTTTTTTCTCCAAATGAAAGGATCCATATCACGAAGACAATCTGAAGAGCAGAGATCTCCAAAGACTAAGCATTTCAAGGTACGAACATTCCTGAACATTAAAATACATGTTCTCTTCCACAGGTCACTTTGTATAGGTACCCAGACTTATGTTATGATTTAACTTTTAAAATGAAATGAATGGATACTATTTAGATACTGAATGTGACCTCTGATCACAATATATTTTTGAAAAAACATTTAACTATTACTTAATCAACAATAGGCTTAAACTTTAGTAGAAAGGTGCACATTGGGATGGAATTTCTGAATGTTCAGTATTAGATATGGTTTTAGGGAACTAAGCTATGTGGAAGTATTCTGTAATAAACCCTGATTTTGTACATGACGAATTTGTCATTTCTATATACAGTAATATCCCTTTGTCTTAAGGACAAACACAGACAACCCTATAGTCTTTGGGATAGTGTGAATTTTAAGAAAATTATTCCCTCTTAAGATAAGAACAAAAGTAGCTATCAGTTCATGTAATTCAACTCTGTTTCTAAAATACCTATTATTTTTACTTAACTCAAAAGTTCTGTGTTTTAAATTATCTAATAATTTTTGTTGGTACTATGTTAGGATAGCCATGGATACCTTCCATCTAATAAAAAGTATTGACTTGACTTCATTGTTTGGTCATTTGATTTTCAAAGTTTACTGACCTAAGTAAATAATGTGAATTATTTCAGACCTATTCTTTTCAAAAACCTGCTTAAGAGAAATGATCAAGATCAATTAAGGAAAACAATTTGAGGATATGACATGCAGCCATTCTTTTAGATTGGAGATTGGCAAACTTCTTCTATAAAGCACTAAATATGTTAAGTTTTGTGAGCTGGCCATACAGTTTCTTTGCAACTCTGCCATTTGAGCAGTATACTTCAGTTATGCCTTCAAATTTTATCTAAGATCACAGCAAGGAAGTTTTTTCTTTTTTAAACAGTGTGTCTAGTACAATGTCCACATAAACTGTTTCTTAAAATTATCTTGTCAGAGTTTTCTCCTGTCAGCCTAGGTTTCCTCTTGTTACTTTTGCTGTATTTGTCATTTTTATAACCCACTTCAAATCATTTTTGAAAGAAGCAGGGTTAGAATCCGAGTAGATCAAATTAAGGGTTTATAAAGGGGCTATATAGATAGTATATTAGAAGCACATGATATAGAATGGGACTTATGCTATCATTCATGGGGGATTACATAATTTGGATAAAAAACTTCCACTGAGAGTATCTTGGAAAGCTGGCTCCCCCAAAAAATGTCTGTTTGAAGGCATGAGATAATTAACAGTATAGTGAAGAATGTCTATGCCAGAATTTGGGGGAGTTTGAAGGCCCAAGTAGGTAAGGCCAGTTTTTGAGGCTGGGAAGCTATAACTGTGGCTTCAAAGTAGAGTCTTGAATTCTCTTAAGCTCACTGTCAAGTCAGAGGATCAGCTGAGAGAAAGTTTTTAGAAAGAATTGCCTTAAGTTCCATCTAAAGGTTACTTTATGTTCAAGCCATACCAAGGGTATGGTATGTTAAAGAACTGTGTAATTATAACATGTCCTGAAATGGCTCCTTTAGGACTCAAGTACACTTGGGGTTTTTTGAAAATTGATTTGCATTTATCTTATGTAGGCAATATGAACTGCAAAACTGATTAGGTTTCCCTCTTCTGGTTAGCCACTAGAAAATTACAACCAAATTTGTGGCCTCCTTTTGGTAAACTTTATATCATGCATTTTTATGTTACCCTCATTCCCCCACTGCATTTTATTTTGTTTTTTTCACCTCATCATTTATACTTATTTTCAGTTTATAGTCCTGTGTTTTATTAATCTTTATAAGTTACTTCATCTACTTTTAAGTGGGACAATTTAGATGATAAATTAAGTTTACTTATTAGGGGAAAGTACATAGGAACGCTTCCATAAAACCATTAACTAAAGGATTAGATATTTTTAATGATATTTTTCAGTTATTTGGAAAACTCTCTTTTGTGGAACACTCCTCTTCTGTATTTCCTTCATCATCAGGCGAATGAGGTACTATATTGTCTCCCTTAGACAAAGTGAACCTTTTAATTACTGGAGGTCTTTTATATGGTACACATTGTATACAACATTGTTTAGCAATAACAGCCCTTTCAGAAATTTAGCCATTGTCCCGCCAGTGTCCTGTTTTGATGTTGGCTTTAAGTCGATGGCTTTGATTGTTAGAACAGATCCTATGTATGTAGTTTACTGTACTTCTTTTGCTCATCATCTGTAAATGTATATTGTGGAACTGTGTTACAGATGACTTCTTAAAATATAAATCCCTGGTTTAG
This sequence comes from Lemur catta, assembly GCF_020740605.2. Taxonomy (NCBI): domain Eukaryota; kingdom Metazoa; phylum Chordata; class Mammalia; order Primates; family Lemuridae; genus Lemur; species Lemur catta. Next base: position 152,822,740 of record NC_059128.1, read on the forward strand.
AAAATATGGATTAGGTTAGTGTTTTCAAACTCTTACGTGTTTCCTTAGTGATCATGAAATTTTGTGAGTTATGACAAGCATTTTTAAAATATGGAATAAATCAGAAGAGAACACCCCAGAGTATATATTACACACAATAAGGGTAAGTATGGTTTCTCATAGCCTGTTTTCTTTGGGTTGCTGTGTAAAATGATTGCCAGCTGTGCCTTACAGTGAGAAATATTTGAAACCCACTTGTTTGGGGGAATCGCAATTGTCAAAACACACATTTTTAAGTCTTTAATTCTTGGCTGAGAATATCCTGTACTTTAATTTTAGTTCCTCTGAGGGAACGAATAGTTCAGTAAATTTTCAAAAGCTAAAGAAAAATATGTATGGCAGAAGTAGAAACTCAGTTAAGTAGATTTTTCTTATATAAGAAATATTTATTTCTGTATTAAAGAGTTGACTATATGGTGTCATTTAAGTTTTACTTTGTAAGCAGGACATATACCCCCCTTCTTGCAATGTGAATAAGTAGGTTTCATTATATTTAAAAGTCGGAGGTGTGAAGTTTTATACTGGGGCTGAGAAGATTTTGTTGGCAGTCAACATATTGTAGGTGCTTGGTAAATAGATGATGATGACAATGATGATGATGTGAAAAATGATATTCCAAAAGGGCAGGAATTGGTCATTACACTGGATAGATAAAAGATGGCTGTTAACAGCAACATGGTAGATGAGAGTAGACTCCTGAACCTGTTTCCTCATGTGTAAAATGAGGTTACGCACTTTGCCAAGTTGGTGTGAGAATGTGGGTGAAGTGCTTGAAATGCTTAGGCATCACTATTTTTCTTTCATCTATTTTATGTTTCAAGGTTCTCATTTGGGATGCTTTAGTGTTGCATTTCAATATTTAAGTAGTTATATAAGTTTTTTATAGACAGCTTTATATATTACTAGGATTTTTCTTGTGTGGCATTTAAAGTAAAACTTAACTAAGTTCACACTCACAGTTGGGGAACTGGGGTGAGGATGGGGAGGGTAAGCTATGCATAGTCTCAAAAATACCTCTAGATAAGTAAAGGGGGTTAGTTAGAACCCTGCTAAAAATTTCAAGGTTGACAACATGCCTTTTTAAGTGTCACTTAAGTAATGATTTAAATATTTTGTTCAAAAAGACAGAATTAAAAATATTTTTTACACACTTTAATGTTCACTATAATGTGGGTAACACTAACTGCAATTATTTTGTTAGCCACAAGATGGAGAGCTTATACTTAGGAATAATTTTAGGTTTTTGTATCTGTAGTTGTCAATTCAGATGACATTAAGGGCAAAAGACCAAAAGACTAGATGTGTGTTAAAGTCAATGACTTAGTTTTCAACTTAACCTAAGTTTTAGGCAGTCTTTATTAAATTTAATTTAAAAATGTATATTAGACGCTGTGTTAACACCTTTGTTGTAATGTTTTCTTTTTATTTTACATGCTTAGTTACTTTGAATTGTTAGATATGCTTGATATTTCAGTACTCAAACACTATCTTGAATATTTGCTTTTCTTTCTCTAAGACAGATACTGATTTACCATCTCACAGCAATAATAAACTATTTTTAAACTGTATTTATTCATATCTTGACTGCATGAATTAGCACATGTACAGTGTTTACACTTACTGCTATATAACGTGAGTAACTCTTTGGAAAGCATACTGAATGCCCAGAATTGCACCAAGGAACCAACAACTCTCTTCACACTTAAGACAGGTTCCTATGTGAAACATTCATTGTAGCAAACATCTCAGATGTTTACTAGTAAAGTAGAGGTAGTTAACTAATTTTTGTGAAGTAATTATTTCACACCTATCAAAGACCCGTAAAAAGCCCTGTGATTTTTCATACACTACAGGATAACAAATGATGTTTACAACAGACTAAAACAAACAGATTTTTCTCAAAAGCAACATAAAGTTTATTCTTCTTCTTGTATTGAAAGAATTGTAGTTTGAATGGAATGGGAATATTTTGACAAAAAGAGGTATTTAACTTTACATAATTCAAAATAAGTTTGTTTTTGAATATATCTTTTGCTTCTGTAATTGGAATATTAGATTTAGGTTTCAAGAGTATTACCCCCTTTGAGTTTTTGTTTATGGTTAGACAAAAATTGAAGCATGAAGTGACGTGTGTTTAGTTTGTTTTCTGTGCTACTGAAATTACACTGATATCTATCTCTAAGGGACAATAATGGTTGTTTGAATGCTATGAGATCGTTTATTCTTATATTTAGTATTTTGTGTATCCCTATATAACAAAATGAGAATATATGCTGAAGATTTCAGTTGATTTAGTTGGCAATTAAAAACCTAAAAGAGAAAATCATGAATGTCCAAATAAGAATGTTTAATGGAAAACAAAATCTATAAAAATTGCGTTTAAAATAATTTATAATTTCTCAGGTAATTGAGGTAAATTAAAAAAAATTAATTATAAAATATTTTTAATTACAAAAATAGGAGAGGCATTTTTGAAGTTTTTATTTGTTTCATGTAATCCTTCCTCTCTAGCTTCTTTTTTCCTTACCAGGAAATCATCTGGCTCTTCATGTCTTGTGCTGTCATGTCACATTGGTTTAGAACCAACAATATGAGACAGCCCAGTCAGACATAAAGAATGTAATGCATGAAACCTAAATTTTATTTTAATGTGGACTTGGGTATACATTCAGCAACTGATATATCATTTCAATCCACAGTGTCAAAAATAATCAAAAAATAAATATAAATTTATAATCCATATATGAATGAATATAACTTTATTCTTGATCAGATTTGTAAATAAAGAACATATTCCTTACTACTTACCAATTATATTAACAGCACTGCACATTATAGAATATAATAAAATCTCAATTCTGAGTAGAGATCTGTAAGAAATTAATCAATTAGAATATTTCTTTTTATTATATCCTGTTTAATATAGTACAGTTAATTGCTACAAATCAGGGCAATGTTATTTTTATAAGATATTTTCATTTATAATATCCTAATTAAATCTTTCAATTGTTTTATTTAATTTACATCACATCAAAACTAATTGGAGCATAAATCTTGATCTGCTTATTTCTATTTTAAAGTTATTTCCTTTTGTCCATAAAAAGCGTGATTTTTTTTTTAAACCCTGTATTTCAGTGATAATATGCAGCATGCATACTGGGAACTGAAGAGAGAAATGTCTAATTTGCATCTGGTGACTCAAGTACAAGCTGAACTACTAAGAAAACTGAAAACCCCAACTTCAATCAAGAAAGGCAAGTCACTGTTTGCCGGAAACCACTGATTCCAGCCAAACTGCTTGAAGAACAACTAGCTATCGTATCTTATCAAAATCTCATCAAATGAGTTTGATAAGCCAAAGTATATATAGTATGTTCACAGCCTACCCATTCTCTGCTTTGGCTTCAGTCTCATACTGGTCAACTTCACACATAAAGGTGTTGCTGATGTGTTTTTTTCTTCAGTACTGTATTCTTTTCCCCTTGTGGCTTTTCTCAACCAAGTGTTGCTTATGTGTATAAAGCTGAGGTGTTAAGTTTGCTCTAGTTGACCTTTTACCACAACTACTTCATATATATATATATATATGTGTGTGTATATATATATATATATATATATAAATAAAAAGACACCAAAAACAATTTTCTTTCCAGTGCTGCAGAATATACCAAAAACCTAGCTTTTTGTTTGTTTTGAAAAAAAAAAAACAAAATAAGTTTGATTCATTATTTGGTTGTTTGCAGTTTTTATAAACTTAATTTTTCTTTCTATAAAGGATGGCAGATTAGAATGGAGACTAGGTGTTTTCCCCTATCCCCTTCAATCAAATGTTCATTGCTTTGCCTCTCATGTTTAACTGCTTGACCGAACTCTTTTGAGCTTTGTGTTAACTGGTAGTGGCTACTTTTGCCAAAGCTATTTTTATACCTAAGAAAAATCAGTGCATTTGTACCTAGTATTACATAGTAGGTGTATTTCTGAAAAGTTGTGAAATGTAAATTTGAATGCCCTAAAATTTACTTTTTAAAGAAACGAGATGACTTTTTATAAAAAATAATCACCATCTAATTTAAAATTGTAATTTGCACCTCAGATTGTTTTAAAGAAGGCACAAGAGAATTGTGTTTCATAAATAGTTCTCCTCAAGAGTGTTTGTTAGTAGGGGAAAATGTAGCACATGGGAAAGGAAAATTGAATTTAGAATTCCTTTCAGTGTCTGGAGAGTTGGTTACTTATAAGTCAGGGAAAATAATATGATGTTTTAGCAAGCGTCACTTAATTTATGGCTCACTTTGTCCTTGAGTTTTCCAGTGGTCAGAGTATATATGAGACTATAAGTTTATAGTAGAAATAAGACTTTTCTTTAAAGGGACTCAGAGTAGTTTTGCAGTGAGTTCTCGGGGTGGCTCTTTGTTTACATAATAAATATAACTTCCAAAGAATAATAATGGAGAAATGCTCTTTCCATACGTGGAAGTGGCTCATCCCTGTGTTTCTTCCTAGCTGGTTAATGATATATCTTTTGGTGCTTTGGAACATACTCTTTTTTAGCACATTGCCTAGGACAGTGGCAAGCTTGAGGTTGCCACTCCTTACCACAGAACTCTTTGTTTTGAGGGATACAGAGAAAAGACTGGGTCACCTTTTTCTCTGACCTTTGTATCACCTTTGTCCAGAAGCTTAACACTGTTCTTTCCAATTTTCCGCTATCTCTGTCCACTCTCCTTAGAAAATGGCAATGTTATTTTATAATATGGTTCACAGAGATAAGATTAGATCACCTTTTTTCCTGACCTGCGTAACACCTTTCTCCAGAAGCTGAACAACTGTACTTCCAATGCTCCTCCATTCCTATTTACCCTCCCAAGACAAAAGGCAATGAGATTATTTATAATGTGGTTCAATTTGTTCCTTCTAAAACTCTGTGGAGTCAAGCCTTGGTTACACTTAGCCATCCTTCTTTGACTAAGGATAAACTTATCTTTCCACCCTGGTAGATTGGGTTGGAGGGAGAGGAGAAGCCTATATTACCAATGTGCTGGCTATGGCTAAATACTAGCTTTAGAGCAATCTTCTTCTAAGCCATTGCAACATATTTTTATTTGTTTGTTTACTTGACCTGTACTGTGACCACAGTGGAATTAACATTTGCTATTTTATGTGTTTTTCAAGAAACAGGATTATTTTACAACTTTTATTTAAACTGCTTTTATCCATAAAAGCCTTTGAAATATATTAAAATTTCATTTGGGTCTCACAAATTCAAAATATAATTATTTCTGAAAAAATTTACTTTTGGATTGCCTATGACTAAGCAAAGGAATATTATATTTGACTAAAAAATGCTAAAACTTAAGAACAGCTGTCTCAGTCCCCACTGACATGTAAACAGTCTGCAAGCCTTCTCCTAGTCACAGTAAGAGCCAAGAACAGGATCTTCATTTATAATTTTAACTTTATTGATTTCCAGCTTTTTAAAATAGGAAATTCTTCATCTTTTAAAAGCTCTATGACATAGTTGTTGCAAGATTACTATATCCATTTTGCATATGAGGAACGTGACAACTAGAGCAGTTCAGTGACTTATCTAAAGTCACAATGTCAGTAAATAACTGATCCAGGATTAGAACTCAGGTCATCTGTCATTTATCTCCAAGTCACAGTGCCTCACTGATCACACTAAGTTAGAAATGTTAATTTCATTAACAGTTCTAGAATTCAGCCAGATTAGTGAAGTGTTATATTATTTTATGATCACAAATGCCATGAAACTGACATTTGGCCTGTGCTTTCTTTTTAGCCTGTGCCCCAGTAGGATGCATTGAAGACCTTGGGAAAGACAGCACGAAGCTGCACTTGACGAATTTTACTGCAACATATACAAGACATCCCCCTCTCTCACCAAATGGCAAGGCTGTTTGTTATACTACATCTTCTACTTTACCAGATGTAAAGATTTTATCAGAGAAAGCAATCCTCCAATCATGGACAGATAATGAGAGATCCATTCCCAATGATGGTACATACTTTCAGGAACACAACTCTTACGGCAGAAATTCTCTGGAAGATAATTCCTGGGTTTTTCCAAGTCCTCCTAAATCAAGTGAGACAGCATTTGGGGAAACTAAAAGTAAAACTTTGCCTTTACCCAACCTGCCGCCACTGCATTACTTGGATCAACATAATCAAAACTGCCTTTTTAAGAATTAATTCTGAGGAGATTCATGATTTGATCATGAGGACACTCTCTCAGTGGTTCAGAAATTATTATAACAGTGGATTTTGATTAAAATTTCGCAGAGTTCTTCAGTATATACATTTGAACATGCTGTACAATATTATGTAGTTGATTTTCCAGTATGAAAGAGCACTATCCAGCTCCATATTCTTGAGAATCAGATATATGCTACTATACTAATTAATAAATAAACTTAAGGTGTTTAAAAAAGACAATTCTACCTTTAATGACAATTGTAATATTTTGCCTCTCAGATGAAGGATGGAATTGGAAATTTTAGACGTGGTTTTACAAAGTATGTGAAATGGCAGTCATAAAAACAAAAGGAAGCCATTAATATGGGAGAAAAAACACATATGTTCCTTCAAATTACATAAATGGAGCAAATGGCAATGTGAATAGGTTATATTTCTGTTGAACTTATGCATAAAGATATGAAAAATACTATAATGGAATAAAACATCTTAGGTTACACCATCTCTATATGCTATTGTGTTTCAAAGTTTAAGATTTAAAATGATACTTTAGTCACAATGTTTGTTGATAAAATTTAGAATTGCAGTTTGAATTCTAAGACTTGAAATAACCTGATCATTGAAGCCAACTTTGTCCCACTACATTCCTCAAGTCCTAATTGAAAATAAAATGATGAAATATTTGAAAAACTGTGTGGTGTGCAAATAAGTGATTATAACCCTGTATATACACCATTCAATTAGAAGTAGAAAGAACATCACACAGGTTCAGTCTAATCTGACCCTTTAATGGTCCATAATGAAAACCTATGTATAACTATATAAAATCATTTTCTTCAAAGGGGCTATAGCTGCTTGTTATGTAGAGCAGCTTATAAATTGTGAGACCTTGTTTTGAAATGTAATAGTTTATTTATTGAGAAAGTGATTTTTAATTAGGAATTTTAATTCTAGAAATCAAATTTTGTGCTGTATTGATATACTACAATCATGAAATGTCCCCAAAATCTTCTATTCTAAGCGGCCAACCACTTGTAAACAAGTAAGGAAATAACAAAGATGGCTTCATAATGAAATTTAGCTAAATTCTTTCAGGGTGGAGGTATTAAGAATATTAGTAATATATTATTGGGCTCATATACCTTTTGCCTGGGTCAAAGTGTTTCGTGTAAGAGGACTTTCTTCCTTTTTGATAGACAGACAGGTTCATATATCTTGAACTCAAAAGAATATTTCAAATCTCTTCTACCATACTACTGAATAGCATACATACATAGACAATGTTCACCATTCACCAGATATTTTTGTCTTTCTATTATTTTATTCAAGCTTGTCTGTGATTAACAGAATTGGTGTCAGATGCTGGAATTTATTCTGACCAATGAACACAGCTGACTCAAGGGAGTACAATCTCCTGCCAAGTAATAGAACAAAATCCAATATGCATAAAACAAATATAAGACTCTAGGCTTTAGCTGAAGGAAGCAACTACCTGTGTAATAACAAAGCAGCAAAAACTATTTCTCATGTGGCTGCATAGGCTGTATATTACATATAATCTCTAACGTAGCTTACTAGTTTGCCTTTTTTAAAACCAAGTCTTATTAGATAATGGCTTGATTAAGGTTTTCAACAATGACAAATTGTTTAACTAAAATAAATTATTTTTTGAAATTAAAAATGGATATGAAATACTGTCCTTGCCTATATATTCCAGGGTCTGGTACTAATTGTTGGTTGTTAATTTGATTCATATAACAGACATTTGTGTTGTTAAACCAACTTCCTTTGAGTGGAGAATTTTCTTTTTCATCTAAACTATACAGTGATGATAGCTATCAAATAGGTATCCTAGAAAGTCAGTGGTAGATGTTCTTGACAGTTTAAAGTGCTAGATAAATTACGTATAAGCCTCTTAAATAAGGAAAGATTAATCAAAAATTTTTTTTACCCAGCCACAATTTTTAAATGTACACTTGATCATCTCTGTGCAAGATAATACTCAAAAAGAAATGAGGGTGGTCTATCTGTAGCTTATAATCTATTTATTAAAAATTTTATATTGACCTCTTTAATACTAGCTGAAATTTGTTCCAAAGTGCTTCCCTTGAAATTTTTTCTAATCTTTAGATTTCTTTTTATAACACAATTCACTACATCCATAACTCAACAGAAGAAAACACAAACAACAAAGCCACCTATTCCTCTTGTGCCCTTAGTAGTGTAAGTAAAATTTACATCTCTAAGAAGATTCTTTTATTGAGTTGCTGTCCAAATGGAACTGAATTCATAAGGGCAGGAACATTCTTATGTGAAACATTAGAAAACCAAAATAAATAGGGGGAAAATTCAGACTGAAAGAACTAAAGAATTAAATCATGTGACAATAAAGTAATGATCTTATCCTGAAAGGCTACTTGAGAAGGTAAATCTTAAGGGGTAGAAAAATCTCTAGAATGTCATTTAAAAGTGGAATAATATAAGCAGAGGCACCACTGAGCAAGCAAAATAGAAGCAGATGTTCCAGATGGATTAGTCTTCAATGAGAATAGGCATGGGTATTCTGAAGTCTACAATGAATGGTTTAGTTTTTGACATAAAGAGAATGATTTTTTTTTTTTTTTTTTTGAGACAAGGTCTCACTGTTGTTGCCCAGGCTAGTGTAATAGCATCATCTTAGCTCATTGCAAGCTCAAATTCCTGGGCTCAAGCAATCCTCCTGGCTTAGCCTCCTGAGTAGCTGGGACTATAGGTACATGTTACCACACCTGGCTAATTTTTCTATTTTTTGTAGAGATGGGTCTCACTATGTTGCTCAGGCTGGTCTCAAACTCCTAGCCTCAAGTGATCCCCCCACCTCAGCTTCCCAAAGTGTTAGGATTATAGGCATGAGCCACTGCGTCCAGTTGGATGAATATATTTTTTATGATGTATCTGTCTAGAATCTGTGGGGAGAGTAACATCTATATAACGGAATTTTCCACATGAATTTGGCTACTTTTGATGTTAATCAAAATTATAAATGAAATTCACAGATTGTATGTATTTCATTAGCTTCTTAAAGTAACTGTTTTGCCTTTTCTTCATTCGAGTCATCTTCAAAAAGAATTCAGGTCCCATGCTCTAGGAAATGCACCAATACCAAAAGGCCAACAGAGAAATAAAGGCTTGTTTGCCTCTATGCTGTGTGGCATCTAGATTTCTCTATTTGTCTTGCTTTTATCCACTCTAGTAATATCCCTCCTTTTGATCTGTGGCCTGGAAAAATGTGTTTTCTTTGTATTTCAAGTAAGGGTAAAATAGTTCTTTGAGTGGTGTAGAACTTGAACATCCATTGATTGATTCTTCAGGTTCATAATTGATTTAACTTAAGTCCTTTTCAAAAAAAAAAATCTCTCAGATCTATTTCATGGGATTAGGGCCAAAGTTAAATCTTATCTTAGTGGGTGGCAATTTCTATTTGTGATTTTAATGAGGATGGTGTGAAAATATACATAAAATTTACTTATCTGGAAACTGGTTACAATGGCTGTGGAAGAGTTAATAGCTCATAGGGGAAAAAAGAACAACTTTTAATGTAAAAGCTCAATTCCTTCCATTGGGACAGAAATTTTTTATACTACCTCCTGAGTCCATTACTATATTATAAAATAGTAAATCACACTTATAAAGATGCCTTTTTTAAATGAAAGATTAAAGTACTTTCAGTAGCCAAGTTAACAGAACATATAATACATTCTAGAAAATTTTCCATCAAAGATGTAAGAAAAATTAATTCATATAAGTACTTATCCCCTATGTTTCTGCTATGGTTTGTGTCCCCTAAAAGTTTGTTAAAAACTTAATTGCCAATGTAACACTATTAAGAGGTAGGGCCTACTATTTAAGAGGTGATTGGGTCATGAGGGTTCTGCCATTAATGCCATTATTGTGAGTGTAAGTTCTCCAGAGTGTGTTATACAAGCAAGCTCAGCTCATTCCTGTGGTCTCTTTTGCATGCACTTGCTTCCCCTTCTGTTTTTCTGCCATGGTTTGATGCAGTACTAAATAAAGCCCTTGCCTAAAGCTGCTGCCATGCCCTTCCACTTCCCAGCCTCCAGAAATATGAGCCAAATAAACTTCTTCTCTTTATAAATTACTTAGTCTCAGGTATTGTTATAGCAGCAGAAAATGTACTGAGACAGTTTCCAAATAAGCCTTTACTACTAATAACAGTAACTACCAATTAAAGAGCATGTACCATGTCTCAAGGCACTGTCCTATACACTCTACATGTACCTGCAGTACTCAGTAAATCCTCACAATAACTGAGATTTACTTCCATAGTTGCATAGCTAATAAGTGATAGCCCATGAAGGATTCTGGTTCACAGCCATTCAGTTATACTGCCTGATTATTAACACCTTTGAAGGTTGTCTATTCCTACATTTCTTTAATTACTTTTGGCCCCCATGATTATCCATTAGCATATTATACATTGGATGAAGGTAATATAAGATCCATATGAAACTCTAGAAATCAGTATCACTACTATAGAACTATAGTTCTAGAGAAACAAAAAATCCAGAATGACCAGGGAAACCATATCCCATTTCAGTATTTATTCCATTCAATAAACAAGATCTTTGAAATAAAAAAATGTTTATTTCAGGTAAAATTAATATTCCATAATTAGGATGAAGTGAACACACATTCTTGAGTGCTGATTGATTTATTTATTTAAGTGGTTTTATTTATTTCCGTTGATTTATACTATGAATGACTTCTATAAATATTAGAGTTCCTGAGTATCACTGGAATTTTTGCTTACATGCTCGTGGGAAGCTTCTGTAGCCTTTTCTTGGTAGGAATTCCAGTTTTTCTGAATTCTTCCCTTTCCTTCAAGTATTCCATTTTGCATTCTTCATAAAAGGCTGGATCATTATAGCTACAAGAAGGAAATGAAAATATTTTAAAATTAATAACTTTGTAAGCATTCAATATAAGCTTACTTTAATAATATTCAGGCATCTAGTTCATCAGGCTCAATGGTCACATTGACTGTAAACATGCTACTAAATTGAAGACACTGTGATCCATTTTTACATAGCACTGTCACAGGATAGAGCAACAAGACAGCTCTTGTCCTCAAGGAACCTATGGTGTCATGGGGCAGACCAGTAAAGATTGGATTACAATTAAGTATACAAAGTGCTACGATCGATGTATTGCCCAATAAACCATGGAAATGTGGAGGGAAGGCAGAGATATCAAGGGGAAATGTCTGAGTTGCATTTTGAACCAACAGAAGTCCACACAGAAGGCACATGTGGACAGGCACATAGATGAGGAAAAACTGTGATGCAGGAAGAACTGCAAGTACTTTAGTACCACTATTGCAGATGACACACAGAGGAGACAGCCTAAGATGAAGATGGAATGGGCAAAAGCCAAATCATGATGGCCTTTATGCCATACCAAGAAATTAAAATCTATCCTGAAAGCACTGGGGCACAATTAATAGAGCAACTGTAAAATCAGTTTTGCGTCTTGAATGAATCTGACAGCATGTGGCAGATAGGATGAAAGAGGGCAGGCAAGGTTAGAGGCAAGATGTCCAACTATTAAAATAATGCAGGCAAAAAATGATGAGGGCCTAGGCCAAAGAAGGAGCCATAGGAATGAAAAGGAAGAAATGGGTATGGGGGAGATTTAGGCAATCAATGGGAAATAACCAATTAGAGTTAGGAGACAAGACTCCAGATTCTAGACAACTGCATAATTCACAGACACATGATGCAGGAAGACCAAAAGGAGCCGAGTTCAGTTTTGGACTTGAAGATAGAAACAGAAATGTCATTTTTTATAGAAGGTAATTGAATCCATAGGTGCAGACTGAACTTTCTCAGATTTAAGAATGAGAAGAGAACCCAGGGAAACACCAACTTTAAGGAGTAGATTAAGGAAGAAAAGGTTGAAAAGAAGTACAGAGGTTGGCGTGCAAAAGGATTATTTTTTAAAAAAAAAAAAAGTACAGAGAGATGTTGGGGAAATGGGAAAGAGCGTTATCAGGGGAGATTTTTAATAAGGGATTGTCAGAGAGGGGCCAACTAAAAGACGAAGACCTACTTGTTGGACTTGGCTACCATGAGCCCATCAGAACCTTTAGGAAGAGCAGTTTCAGTAGAGTCAGGGCAGAAATCTGGTCATAGTGTACTGAGGAATGAACGAAGGTGGGAGATAAAAATAAAGGAGCACAAACCATATTTCAAGATGAGAGAGGATAGTGGTTACATTCATTTCATGGAATGTCAATAATAACTAACAAAGCAGAGCATTTTCTTATTTAAAGATAAAAAAATACTATTTCTTAGTATATTTTGGAACTTAAGGTCAAGCAAAATTTTCCTTAATAACTTTCCATTTACTTTCAGCAAATGTCACATCCCTCTTTGTTTCCTTCACTGCTTATCTCTCCTCTCAACAAACAGAAGCAGCCTCCTCCCACCCTTCCCAGCCCTTTCCCCAGGATGGACTAGAACCTGTTATTTTCTCTTTGTATTTCTAAAGGGTGGGAGATAGAAGGATCTTCAAATGATTAATATTCAGATAACAAATAATAACAAACACAAATCAAAAAAGCTAACATTTACTGAATACTTCCTGTGTGCCAGGCACCGGGGTATATGTGTTTACATACAGTGCCTCACAATCACTCCATGAGGTATATCATCCTTTCTCACAGTGAGGACCTGCCTAAGGCCACGTGCCTAGCTAAGCTCTCTCCGATCCAGTGAGCCCAGGCTGCCCTCTCTGCAGTCTGTGCTCCTGTCTACACTGCTCTGGAGCTGCCTCCTCCGGGGAGGGGGGGGGGGGGAAGGATCAAAATAAGGATTACAATTAATTATGATGACTTGAATCTGAGTTATAAAAATTCTTTAATCAATATATAAAACAGAGTTTAACAACTCAGTCACACAAAACTTTAGAAGATTCATTTACTCATTAAGTATCTCTTGTGAGCTCCAGAGAACAAAGTGGAAGAAGAGTAAGTCACAGAATAAACTTTCACTCCTCTGTGGTAAAGCGCTGAGTCCAGTTCCTGGACCATAAATAAGGGCTGCTGTTGATATTATTAACTTGAGGAAAAACGTGAACCTCGAGTGTGTTTCCTCATCTATAAATGTAGAGATGAGTTCAGATAATCTCTAAAGTCTCTTCCAACTCCAGCATTCTAAAAAAAGTCTATAAATTTATGTGCAAATAATGTTATTTAAGGAAAAAAACCACATAGGATTCAGGTAATCATTACTTGCATTTTTATTTAATACCCAAAGAAATGTCATACCACGCTGACATACATGCTTCACAGGCTGGAGGTGTACAGTATTAAAGGAAATAAGGGCTTACCAAAACTAAGGCCTCCAACTACCCATTAGCAATATTCACTAAAGTATTCTGCAATATTGTCTGTCAATAATGTGGGTAATAAAACATGGACAGATAAGATAGAAAGCACACGAATTCAAAGAACTTCACATAGTTTTAATTAAAGATTTAAGGAACTACAACAAAATATTAGTAAACATGATATTTAAGACTTTTTTCAAATTAATTTGATTAACTTCAAACTCTAAATTTACTTTTGTATCATTCATATGATTTATTATAAATTTCCTAGGAGTTATATTAATCTAACAAATCACAAGGCTGGAAAAGGTCTTATAGATCTTTAATTTGGTTATCTTTCCATTAGAATAAACAAAAATCAGCCTATACTATATTCTATACATAGATCAACCTGTTTATCAAAAGGGATTTGTTAAATCATGTGGAAAAAAATCATATATTTTTCTTCTCTGACTTCATCTTTTTAATCAAATACAATGCTGACAAACATAACTTGGAAAGACTTTCATAGTTATGTTGCTTTTTAAAGAATAATCTCCAACATATTGAACTTTAGACTCAGCCAACTATATGACAAATCTGGCAGGGGAGGTACAGAATACATTGCATATAATGAGTTAAATAACATTCTCTTACCTACTACTACTACTACTACTACTACTACTACACAAACACACACACACACACACACACACACAAGTACAAACACTGAGGTTACTACTTACTAAGCAGTTAGACATTCTTTCAATGCAGAATTTTCTTTTCGGCATTTTACTACCATAAGGAGTCCAGAGTTCTTGCAACATTTGGTAAAATCTGAAATAAAATATTTGGAAGGAAAAAAATGACTTGGAATTACATGAATATAATTTTAACAGCTCTAAAATATTTGTTCATTTATCATCTATTAACTAGATTGTGCTTGGCACACAGTAATGCTCAACAAAAGACATGTACACTAGCAAAAAGCAGAAAGAGATCAATGTTGTTCATTGTGCAGAAATAAATGAGATCTGAGGAGGGACAGAGGACTTCTTAGATAAAGGGTGAGGAGGCTTCATAGAGATAAAACAAGATGTAGAGACCAAGTAGGGTTTCTGGTAGAGAAAGACAGTATAGTCACGCTCTGCTTAATGACAGTGAGACCTTCTGAGGAATGCATCATTAGGCGATCTTGTCACTGTGCAAACATTATAGAGTGTACTTACACAAAACTCTATGGTATAGACTACTACACACATAGGCTGTATGGTATAGTCTATTGTTCTGGGGCTCCAAACCTGTACAGCATGTTACTGTACTGAATACTGCAGGCAATTGTAACACAATGATATTTGTGTATCTAACCATATTTAAACACAGAAAAGGTACGGTAAAAATACGATGTTGTAATCTGATGAGACCACTGTCATATATGCAGTCTGTCATTTACCTAAAGGTCATTATACAGTGCATGACTATATATTCTAGGAGCAATAAATAAGAGTCAAAGGGGAATTGTTTCCAGACATCAGTATCTGGTGTCCAGTCTCTGTGTTTCCCCCCAGTACATGCAAAGCTAGTGGGTCCACACCTGATGGCATCAAGGCATCCCTATCCCTTTTTTCTTCCCCTTAGAGACAGGGTCTCACTCTGTCACCCAGACTTGAGTACAGTGGTGTGACTCACTGCAGCCTCAAACTCCTGGGCTCAAGTGATCCTCCTGCCTCAGCCTCCCAAGTAGCTGGGACTACACATATGCATCACCACACACCCAACTAATTTTTCTACTTTTTGTAGAGACGGCGTCTCACTATTTTGTCCAGGCTGGTCTTGACCTCTTGGGCTCAAGCAATCGTCCAGCGTCAGCCTCCCAAAATGCTGGGATTACAGGCATAAGCCACCATGCCCAGCCCCTCTTTCTTTTATACAATCCTGCCGCGGTGCATGAACTTCTAATAACAGGACCCCCATTTCATTACCATCAGCTCTAGATGCCCCAAAAACTTTAGATGGCTTTCTATTAAATTTCCATTTTAAATTGTACTGGCCCCTTTGGTATTCTGCCTTCTCAGCGCCTCCAACCCAGAAAAGCCTAGTGCCACACTCCACCCACAGCTGGGCCACTTGTTACTCCGTTTTGTGTCTGCTTTGGGTCAGACTCAGTCCTACCTGTCCCTTCCACAAGACAATATGCTTTGTTCCCCACCTTGTGCAGCTACTCTCCTGAGCTATTCTGGTCCTTCCTTCTGACCACTGGCTGCTCTAGTTCCAGGCTCTGCCACCTCTAATCTGCTGTAAGTAACCAACCATTTCCATGTCAGAGCTTAAAATATGACATCATCCTCACAAAGAACCTGTAGGCAAAAAATTATGTTTTCTTAATATCTTTTATAACTTTTTAAATACAAAATTATCAAGATTCCACCCTCTCTCAAGCTATGTGTTATCCTTCCAGTTACTGAGGAATATAAATTATTTATAATTATCTTAAAGCAAGTAGGTAATTTCAGAAGTCTTCATGAAGATACATACCTATAATATGTAAGAAAAATATTTTTAAACCACAGCAAGCAAATATGATTGAGATTTGTTAAATGCGTAAAAAACTCATTGGGGGGCTTTGCTGAGACAAGCATAGATATTTTTATCCACCCACTGCATCATAGACATACTTTAAAAAAAAATTGGTAGAACAGGAACAAGAACAAAGGATGCAAGAAGTAACTTTAATTTAAATAATGTAATGTACATGATCACATGAAACTGAGTGATATGTAATATTCCCCTTCAAAGACACACAGGATTAGCTTCCTTTAGCTTCTTGTTCACTAGTCTTGGTACTCCCATTTGCTCTCGTGTTCCTACCTTGGCCTGTTAGACTCTGAATGTAATCAGGTATCTTCTTTATTCCAACTACAAATGTTCTTGTTCCAATGAGCTGGGCACATAGGTCAAATCAAACCAAGAGAAATTCCTTTGTGCCCTTTGACTAAGGATCCCTACAACTCAAAAGGCAAAACAGACTTACAGCCCACTCATTATCAAGTGGAGACACTGAAGGGAGGCTGTGTGGCTGTCGGAATGTCCATTAACTTTCACTCTGGAAAGCCTATCTAGTCCTACATGCTAATTTTTCTACTTATAGCATGATGCTAAGATCTGGCTTTATACGAGCAAAGATTATGATCTCAAATAAAAATTAAGATGTGGGCAATCCTGAAAGGGAATATGTACATAAAGTTAATCCAAAATTGACTAAATCTGGCAAAAGACTTCCTTAGAGAATTGGCATGTTCAATAGTGGTGATAAATTCCCCTGTACCACCTTGCCCTTACTGTCACCTCACTATACCTACACCAGACTAGTTCACCTAGACAATGTCTAGAAGAAAGATCATTAGATCATGAATTTTGCCTATCTGCAGTCCCCAACCCCGAGGCTGCAGACCAGTACCAGTCTGTGGCCTGTTAGGAACTGGGGCGCACAGAAGGAGGTGGGTGGTGGGTGAGCAAGCAGAGCTTCATCTGTATTTACAGCTGCTCCCTATCAGTTGCTGAGCTCCTGAGCACCTGAGCTCCACTTCCTGTCATATCAGCAGCAGCATTAGATTCTCATAGAAGCGTGAACCCTACTGTAAACTGCGCATGTGAGGGATCTAGGTTGTGCACTCCTTGTGAGAACCTAATGCCTGATGATCTGAGGTGGAGCTGAGGCGGTGATGCTAGCTCTACAGATTATCATTAGCAGAGAGGTTTGACTGCACTGAGACCATAATAAATCAATTGTTTGCAGACTCATATCAAAACCCTATCAGTGAGTGGCAACTGACAATGTAATAATAATAGAAATCAACTGACAATGTAATAATAATAGAAATCAAGTGCACAATAAATGTTATGTGCTTGAATCATCCAGAAACCATCCCCTCCACCCCTGTCCCTGCAAAAATTGTCTTCTATGAAACCAGTCCCTGGTGCCAAAAAGGTTGGAGACTGCTGTGCTAGTTGACCAAACCCCAGTCCTTTTCTGGAAAACACAAATACAATGGGTATTATCAAAAGTCTACTTTCCGAATTTAACAAACCCCATACTTTTACTGACTTAAGAAATTCCCAACAGAATGCTTAGGCATTGCATTGTTTTAATATATGTTTTCTCTAATATGAATAAAAATTTTCTCGGTAGGGAACTGATGCACCATAGCATTTATGTATTCTGATCACAACAAAGACACAGTCTAAATATTTTCACACTTGTCTAAATCTCTTGTGGAGTAACTATGACTGACCTGAAGCCTCAAGCTGTTTGTAAAGTTTTTGTCACTTGTTTAGCAACAAGATTTTAATGAGGATTTTTATCTCATTCTACATTAGTAGTCATATAATAGTGATGTTGCTAAGATTGTCAAATGATTTCTGAAACAAATCCATTTAAATTGCTTCCATCTTTCAGTTTTATGTTAAATGTTAAAGAGCTTGTATATCTATCAGTAATTTAAATTACCATTAAAGACTATAAAAATAAAATTTCATTCAATTAAGTCCATCTTAAGATAACACCAATAAGTGTCAATAAACAGTGAGAATAGGAATGTGGAAAGACTGTTAAAAGTTATTCCAAAGCTTAAAGAAATGTGAGACCTCTTTTCTTTAAAATACTAAAAGTATGACCTTTCATTTCTTTCTTTTGTAAACTCTTCATTTCTCAAAAAAAACACTTCATATAATACACTGTTGATAAAAAAAACATTCTTTGGATATAATAAAATTTGGATCAACAACATCTAGGGCAGAACAGAAAGAGATAAAGTCGTCTCCTAACTTTAGTCTAATTAAGATAATAGACAAAATAATTATTCATATTATAATTAAATACAAGTAGTCTATAGAATTTCCAGTTTACTGTGATATGAAGACACTTTTTGAGAGCCTCCATATAAAAGCAGTAACAGAAATAATGACCTGAAATGATTTTCAACTCATTTAATGTATGGAAATGTTTTAATATTTAAATAATGTCAATAATAAGGTCCCTTAATTGAACCAAAATAAATACTTATGGAACAACAGCTATGCATGGAACTAGAAAAATCAGACATTTGATCTTTTACACTTTTCTCTGCATATAGGCAGTTTCAAACAACATATTTTGCAAATGTAGTTATCTAATGAGAACTAAAGCACTTACTGAGAGATGATAATTTAAAAACATACAAAATCAAAAGAAATAATCCCTATTATTTCATTTCTGTAACTATGACCACTCTGTTTATATCTCCATTATTTTGATTTTAAAAATAAATTTTTTCACAACTATCTTTAGACATAGCAGCTATATCTAACTTCCCCATACCTTAATTTTCTTAACAAGTATTTATAAAATGACTAGTTTTTTCAAGCATTACAAAAAGCAAAGATATATTTGGATACTAATATATAATTCAGAGTTTTAACCATATAAACAACAAGCAATATTTCTGTGAGTACACCATCATCTTAATGAGTTTCAACTTTAAATGTGGAACTTCAAATTAATCTAAATAAAAAACATTTAGGAGGCCCTGTTTATTAAAGAACATAGTAGAGAAGACTTAAAAATCACCCTAAATATATTATGTTAATATAACAACTCTACAAATAGAAATCTTAAGCACAAAACTATTTCCTCATACAAAATGGAATAAAAATAGAAATATAATGTAAAGACAATGTGGACAAGATCTTTTGACCAATTAGTCAATCATAAGAAGTTTTAAAAATATAAGACTAAAAATGATAAAATTTGGGGAGGGTCTAGATGCCGACTTTTAGTTATATTTCCCTTTAGATAAAGTTATCTATGCTTTTAAATTTGTGATGTAAATTGAAATCTAAAACTAAATTTTCTCAAGAAAAGCTATCTTCTATGTGAAGATTTCCATAGTGAACAGTTTAATGTCAGGTCCCTGTAGACAATGCCTAAGTGCTGTGCCGCTCTCAGTAATCATCATCCCTTCTGGAAGCTGTGAAGTAAAAAGTGCCTGAAGACAACAGGAGGTCACCCTCAGTTTTTGGCTCACCAGTTTCAAATGCAATGATGAAGGCCTGAACCAAAGCATAGACAATGAAGACAGTATTTTGTCCTTTTCTTTCTAATGACTGTTCAGCTAAATGAAATCAAGGTTTGGAAAGAATCCAATCCAACCTATAGACAAAGCCAAATATTATAAATAAATTCTAGACTGGGTGGGAAGTAAATTAGGACAAGTTGAAGTGAGTTGAAAAAAGTGTATTATTAGTGAGTCTTTTCCAGTAAACATTCTAGCCAAAAAAAGAAAAAAAAGAGTTCCATGAATAATTTTCCAAAGATCCATAAATCTAATAGTTCAAATGGAAAAATATAATATGCAGAAATGATAAGCATATTTTCTAAGAGACATACATTGAAATAATGGCTTGTTCACTGTACTCACACCTTTAAAAATATTTTAATTTCCAAAGGCAAATCTATAATACTAAAAATGGGAAATTATCAAATCATGCTGTTACTTTAATATTAAAGAAATGATTCATCTGTAAATTTTGCATTAGTTTTTTCTTTACTTACAAAGTAAAACCAAAAAAATCACTTACATTCTTGTCTTCACAATAGCAACAGTAATAGCTAATATCTATTGTGTTTACTATAACTAAGTACTGTCCAAAGAGGTAATTAATGTTTCACATGTATTAGCTCATCAATAAATTAAAATATTTAATTGTTTTCATTTGGCTTTTTAGTACTTATTCAGAGGTTCATAAAATATCATTCATTCATTCAACAAACATTTTCAAAGTACTTCCTGTGTGCTT
This sequence comes from Lemur catta, assembly GCF_020740605.2. NCBI lineage: Eukaryota > Metazoa > Chordata > Mammalia > Primates > Lemuridae > Lemur > Lemur catta. The sequence goes on from NC_059128.1 coordinate 152,843,194, forward strand.
AGCAATGCTGGGGTTTCCATGTTGAATAAAAAAGAGAGGGTTCCTGCTCTGTGGGAGCAGGAAAAATAATACAAAAGATCAAGGAAACTAACAATTGAGTTTTTGAAAAGATAAACAAAATTGACAGTCCTTTAAGCTAGACTAAGAATAAAAGAAAGACTCAAATAAAGAAAATCAAAAATGAAAGAGGAGACATTACAACATACCACAGAAATACAAAGCATATAAGAGACTACTAGAACTATAATATATGCCAACACGTTGGGTAGCCTACAAAAAAATGGATAAATTCCTAGACACATACAACCTACCAAGAATGAATCATGAAAAAATAGAAAATCTGAACAGACCAATAATGAATAAAGAAGTTGAATCAGTAACAAAAAGTTTCCCATAAGGAAAAGCTCAGGACATGATGGCTTCATTGCCAAATTCCACCATACATTTAAAGAAACACTAATGGCAATCCTTCCCAAACTCTTCCAAGAGACTTAAAAGGATGGAATTCTTCTACTTTTTTACAAGGCCAGCATGACCCTTATACCAAAGCCAGATAAGGACATTATAAGAAAAGAAAATTACCAGTCCAATATCCTTAACGAACATAGGTGCAAAAATCCTAAACAAAACACTAGCAAACCCAATTCAACAACATATTAAAAGGATCATCCACCATGATCAAGGGGGATTTATCCTTGGGATGAAAGAATGGATCAACATATACAAATCAACAAAGGTGATACATGACATTAACAGAATAAAGGACATTCCGGTGGATGCCCCCCAAAAAACCATTAGAAAAATTCAATATTCTTTCATGATTAAAAAAACTCTACCAAATTAAGTATAGAAAGAATGTACCTCAACCCAATAAAGGCCATATTTGAGAAGCGCACAGCTAATATTATACTTGATAGTGAAAAATTTAAAGACTTTCCTCTTAGATTTGGGACAAGGCAAAGATGTCCACTTTTGCTATTTCTTTTCAGCATATTAGAAGTCCTTCCCAGAGCAATTAAGCAAAAGAAAAAAATAAAAGGCATACAAATATGAAAGGAAAAATAACACTGTCACTATTTGCTGATTACATGATCTTATGAATAAAAAACCCTACATACGCCACCAAAAAAACTCTTAGAACTAATAAGTGAATATAATAAAATTGCAGGACACAAAATCAACACTCAAAATACAGTAGAGTTTCTATACACTAACAACGAACTATCCAAAAATAAATAAAGAGAACAGTCCCATTTAGACTAGCTTAAAAAAATAGTAAAATACTTAGAGGTAAATTTAACCAAAAAGATGAAAGACCTGTACACTGAAAACTATAAAACATTAATGAAAGAAAGAAATGAGAGAAGATATTTAATACAAATAAATGGAAAGATATCCCATGTTCATGATGTCAAACCTAAATGACAGAGAGGGAGATGGTAAAGGAAAATGAAATTTATTCATGAATGGGCACTACAGTGGGAACATGTGGAAACATTCAGGGAGGCAAAATAAGACAAGAGTTTTTAAAGGAAAAATGAGGAGGGTAGATAAGTTGTTCTGAGACAATTATCCTTGGCTACAAGGATCAATAATAAGGATGGCATCAGTCCAAGGACAGACAGGCAGTTGCTGGGCAGATGTCCTAGCAGAAGTAATTTTTTTGTAAGGTTGTGGTGGCCTTTGTGTAAGACTGAGGTTTTTTGCAGAGTATTTGTGATAGTGCCCCGCCTTTTTAAATTTAAGAATATTATGGGGATATAAATGTTTTGGTTAGATAAATTGTTTTTGTACTGTTGGAGTCAAAGTTATAAGTGTGCTCATCACCCAGATAGTGTGCATTGTGCCCGTTATGTGTGAATTTACCTATCCCCTCCTCCCTCCCTCCCTCCTGCTTGATTTCTGATGCACGTTATTTCCATATGTGCTTGTAAGTGTTGATTGATTAGTCCCAATTTAATGGTGAGTATATGTGTTGTTTGTTTTTTCATTCTTGTGATACTTAGAAGCATGGTCTCCAATTCCATCCAGGTCAATACAAGAGGCATTAGTTCACCATTTTTTATGGCTGAGTAGTACTCCATGGTATAAATATACCATATTTTATTAATCCACTCATGTATTGATGGGCACTGGGGTTGTTTCCACATCTTTGCAATTGGGAATTGTGCTGCTATACAGGTGGCTTTTTTATAGAATGTCTTTTTTTTTCCTTTGGGTAAATACCCAGTAGTGGGGTTGGTGGATAAAATGATAGTTCTACTTTTAATTCTTCAAGGCATCTCCATACTCCTTTCCATAGAGGTTGTACTAATTTGAAGTCCCATCAACAGTGTATGAGGTGATAGTTGTTGTTATCAGGCATAGGTGTGCAAAAGCCCTCCTTTTATGGCATTCCCTGGCCCTATTTTGATTCTGATAATTTTCACAATGAATTGCAAGAATTAATATTGCCAAAATATCCATACTACCCAAGGCAAACTATAGATTCAATGCAATCCGTATCAAAATTCCAATGTCATTTTTCATAGAAAGAGGAAAAGCAATCCTATAATTCATATAAAATCACAAAAAAACCTAAATAACCAATGCAACTGTGAACAAAAAAAGCAAAGCAAGAGGTATTACACTGTCATATTTCAAATTATATTGCAAAGTTATAGTAATTAAAACAGCATGATAAAGGGCAGCAAAAAAATTGACACATCAACCAATGAAACAGAACAGAGAGTCCAGAAATGAACCACGCATGTATGGTCAACTGATTTTTAACAAAGGTGCCAGAATATGAAATGTGAAAAGGATAGTCTCTTCAATAAATGATGTTGGGAAAACTGGGCATTCACTTGCAGAAGAATAAAACCGGGTCCTTATCTCACACCATATACAAAAATCAACTCAAAATGGATTAAAGACTTAAATGTAAGACCAGAAACTATAAAATTACCAAAAGAAAATATAGGGGAAAAACTACATGACATCAGTCTGGGTAATGATTTTTGAATTGATTCCAAAAATGCAAATCACAAAAACAAAAAGGAATTACATCAAACTGAAAACCTTCTTCATAGCAAAGGAAACAACAATCTGCAAAGACAACTTATGGATTGGTAGAAACCAGTGCAAGCCATACATCTGATCCACACATACACACACACACACACACACCAGAAAATGAATAGCATACGATTTTGTTCTGTTTTGGTAGTGGCCAGTGGAGAAAGATGGAATACAGATTACAGTAAGTTTAGCACATGTTCAGCTAGTGGGCCTGTGAAACATCTAAGAAAACTTGCCCAGAAGACAGTTAACTATACGAGCCTGTACCTCTATCTCTGGGCTACGCGCTAGGGTGCAGTGGCATCATCACAGCTCACTGCAATGTCAGACTCCTGGACTCCAGGGACCCTCCTCTCTCAGCCTCCTGAGAAACTGGGAATACAAGTGCATACCACCATGCCCAGATAATTTTTCTATTTTTTTTAGAGATGGGGGTCTTGCTCTTGCTCAGGCTGGTTTCGAACTCCTTGCCTCAAGCAATCCTCTGGCCTAGGCCTCCCAAAGTGCTAGGATTACAGTCCTGAGCCACCACGCCCGGCCCAAAGATACTGTTTTGATAGTAGTAGTAACTCATGAAAAATAATGAAAAGAAAAGAAGCCCTGGACGACCACTGAGAAATACCAATATTTATGGGTCTAGGAAAGAAGAGACTGGAAAGATACAGACAACTATGCAGCATCACGGAAATCAAGGAAACCAAGTGTTTGATCCTAGTATAATCAGGGTCCACTAGACCGAATTTTAGCTTTTTAGTTTAAGAGTAGTTTTGTAACTATTACAAGGGTAATATTCTTTCCAAAGGGTTCTGAAGGCCTCTAAAAAAAGGCTAAAGAAAACTAATATATTTTTAATACAATAAAACTCATTCCATCAAATAGGCTCATTGACTCTTGGTATAAAGCTAAGATATAATATGTAACTTATTCATCTTAATTTTTCCTGCATTTTGAAACATTTTATTTCATCATACTAGAAGTTATTTTATCATGACTTGTCCATTATTTCCAACTATGCCAAAAATGACTAAAATAATAAGAAAACAGAATGATGAAATCCCACAGAGAGATGATGCAACAGTGAAAGAAACCTTCATTATTATATCACTTTTCTTATATATTACCCAAATATTGTACCATTCATGAAAATATTACAAAAATGTAGGTTTATAACTTTTCTCTTTTTTTTTCAGCTTTAACTCTACACAGTTGGTAGAATAATAGCCACCAAAGATGTCTAAGTCATAATCTCTGAAACCTATGAATATGTTAGGTTACATGGCAAAGAGGAATTAAGGTTGCAGATGGAATTAAGTTTGCTAATTAGCTGACCTTAAAATACAGAAGTCACCCAAAACCAAAAGAGGCAGAAAAGAGTAAAGATGTTACAATGGAAGCTGGATCAGAAAGATGCTTTTAAATATGGAGGAAAGGAAACACCTTCACCTTTGCTGAAAAAGGCAAAGAAACAGACTTTCCCCCAGAGTCTCCAAAAATGAATACATCTGCCAACACATTGATTTTAGCCCAGTGAGACCCATGTCTCACTTTGGAACTATAGAACTGCAATACAGTAACTTTGTGTTGTTTTAAGCTACTAAGTTTGTACAACTTGTTATAGTAGCAACACAAAACTAACACACTGCCACAGCGGCCGTAGCAGGGGGGTGGGGGAGACTGACCAAAAGATGTTACACAATTATTAGATGAATTAGAAGAATGCGAAGAAACCTACAGCAGCATTATCAACTTTAATGATGATGATGAATTTGATCACATAACCACATAATCATAGACTATGAGTCTTCAGATGACAATATCCTAGATGTCTTTTCTCAAGATCAGGAACTGATAAGTGAATAATATATTTTTAAGGACAAAAAAGAAAAATGGTAATCTCATTCCATTAGTCATTCAATAGGAGGGACTTTTTATGCAGTATTATGTAACAAAACCCATTGTGCTACAAGGACAACGTGGCAGTATTCTTTCAATTTTTATGATATCTGTGTGGTGAAATGTACTTGATCCAAATGCCAAAGACATGTGTATAAACAAAGGTAATGAGATGGAAATAGTATTCATAAGTCTAAAAATGAAAATCCTTTAAAATTATGGAGCAAATGCAATGAGAGTATGTCCCTGAAAAAAAAATAAAATAAAATTATGGAGCAAAAAAGAATGGCCATCTTTACTTCAACAAAATTGAGTCATTAACGTTTTCCAAAATACTGCACTTTAAAGAGGCAAGTTCAAGAAGAACTCAGATTCATGGTAAACCAGAACCTATTTAGTGATACAGTTGAAATCTGGAGTCAGAATCTACAAGATAGTTATGGCCCAGGTTCACGATGAATAGTTAGTTGCATTCAAAGGATGGGCTCACGCCTGTAATCCTAGCACTCTGGGAGGCCGGGGTGGGAGGATCGTTTGAGCTCAGGAGTTTGAGACCAGCCTGAGCAAGAGTGAGACCCCGTCTCTACTAAAAATAGAAAGCAATTAGCTGGACAGCTAAAAAAACATATAGAAAAAATTAGCCAGGCATGGTGGTGCATACCTGCAGTCCCAGGTACTTGGGAGGCTGAGGCACGATTGCTTCAGCCCAGGAGTTTGAGGTTGCTGTGAGCTAGGCTGACACCATGGCACTCTAGCCTGGGCAACAGAGTGAGACTCTGTCTCACAAAAAAAAAAAAAAAAAAAAAAGATACTATTTCAAGTATAAAACTGTTAAAATAAGAAAAAGATGGAATAAAATTTGGGCTTGCTATGTTTAAATTCTTATTCTTATTATAATTTCTAAAGTCACTATCCCTTTATTCTTCTATAAATTATTTGAATATGATTTTAAAATACAAAATCTAAATAAATAATAGATGTCCACTGGATGACTGTCTTTTCTGATAGTTTGGATTAAGGAAGGAATAGTCAATATTGTCAAATGCTGCTGAGACGTCTACTAAGAGGAAGAGTGAAAAGTTTTTATGTTAAAATTTTAAGTTATACTGCTGTCCAGAAATATGTCTGATTCACATAATGTGCCAGAGATGGGATTAGAACAGAAAAAAATCCTTGCTTATCTCCAAAGCATTAAACACAGCTTTTATTTTCTATTCTCTAAGTGTTCATTAGATGTAAAGTATGGTTCCTAACTTCAGTGTGATTATAATATAGTGGCCGACACATGACAGAACTTAATACTACCAGGTAGTTGTATCAAAATTAGGTCAACTTGGGTTTGTAACCTCTAGACCTGCATTGTGCAATATGGTAGCCACTAGTCACCTGTGGCCACTGTACACTTGAAGTGTGGCCACTCTGTATTACAGTGTACTGTAAATATAAAATTTACACTGGATTTTGGAAGCTTAGGGTGAAAAATGATGTAAAATATCTCAATAATTTTTAATTACATGTTGAAAAGATATTATTTTGGATATATTAAGTTTAACAGAATATAATGAAATTGATTTTACCTTCAAAATTAATTTTACACTTTAAAAATGTGACTATTATAAATTTAAAATTATATATATGGCCTGCATTAGATTTATATTGTCCCATAAAACTTTCTGTGATTATGGAAATGTTCTCTCCACTTTCCAATAGCATGGCCACTAGTCACATGTGATTGCTGAGCACCTGAAATGTGCCTAATGAGACTGTATAACTAATTTTTCATTTTAAATAATTTTAATTAAATTAAAATAGACACATGTACCTAGTGGTTACCATGTCAGACAACACAGCTTTAGACATTTTTAGTTCCCTATGTTTCAGGTGAGATGCAGATAGCTGGTGATGATCAGGCTATTGCTTCATGATTTTAAACTTATGATCATTTTAGGCTTATCACCCATATTTTATAGCATATTTTTCTTTCCATCGATCATTTTTAAGCCTATTAAAATATCTAATCAAAAGAAAATATTTAAGAAAATAAAAGCTAAGTTATAAGTAATCACTTGGTAAACTTTACCTGCTTAGCAGGTATTCAACAAACAGCTGAATAAATAAGTGAATTAAATGAATGATTGTTAAGAGTTATAGTCCTTATTTTCTACTAGGCTTAAGCTGATTTAACTCACCCTTATATTTTAAAATATGGTGTTGTTAATCTCTCCCATTACTGTTACCTAGTTTCTTTGACACGGATCTAAATTTTTTGACACTGTACTTTATGATCATTATGTCTTCAGTTTAGTTAGGGTTATATTCAGAATTTATCCAAAAACAAAGTTTAAAAAAAGATAACATAAAACTTTGGGGTTTAAATAGAAATTAAAAAGTTTGAGGGAGATACTCAGATTCATTATTTCAGTGTATTAAAATATAAATTTAATGAAATTAAAATGTGATTCCTACAAGGAGCACTTAGCATGTAGTACTGGGAACATAGATGATTTCTGTTTATGGAAAAACCAAAGGGCAAGAATATATTAATAATATTGAATAGGGTCTAAAATCATTCTTAATTCATTTCTCCATTAGAAGAAACTGTCTTATTTGGGGAGGCCTTTTTCTTGGTTTGCCATTTTCTCACGTAATGTCTTCATTTGCCAGATGAGTTAACTGAGCTTTAAATAGGTCACATCATATTTCTAAGATCACATAGTATGAGAGACTAGCTTAGAACCAGATCTTTTTAATTTCTAAAAAATATCTGTAACTATTAGATCCCCCATACTCTATTCCAGAACACAGGAAAACTCCCTATGCCTAGTAGAAATTTCCATGTCCACAGAATAGAGACTTAACCCAAACCAGTTACCTCATATGAGGTCACAAATGAGACCTGGGAAGCAAGTGGCACTGGCTCGGCACATTCTATCACTGCCACAGGAAAAGTAAGGTAGATCTTATTACTGATTTTTTGCTAAGTGACAGCTTAGCAACCATATAAAATAAAATTGCATCTGATAGTTCAATTCTCTGATTCCATACCTTGTTTTCCACAATCCCTATACAATATATTTAAATATTTAAAATAAGGATTATACTCATTAAAGAGTAGCTTGTCCAAACTGTATATAATGAAGAGCAAATTCTGTGTTTCATATTTTAAATGCTATCAGAATTTGAAAGGTGGACATTAGCACAGCCTGGTATGGCCAAGCACCAAATCACCCAGTCTTTTTAAAAACACTACATGGCAGAGACACCTTAAGTCTCCCCAAATAGCAGAATCCATGAGCATTATTATTATAATGCCAGCGGTGGGGATTTACTAAATAGAAAGTGACAAGGCAAGAGAGAGATAAGTGAATGAGTCTGGTTTATACCGCATATTTTTCTTACGTTCCCTCTTTGCTCCCCACGCAATCTCCAATGTTTAAAGAGTGTGATGAGCAGAGAGAGACTTCTTAGTGAGAAATAGTGGGGGTTCCCCACCTAGTTGTTGCTAAACAGCGATTCAGGGAAAAGGGCCACTTAGGAAAAAAAATTAAAGAGAGCGAGCTGGCTTTTTTACTCTGCTCGTCAAAGCCATAGCTCCTCTTAGCTGGATTCTACTCTCCTTTCTCCTGCATCCAAAGCTTGCTGGCTCTTTCCCTCCCTCCCTTCCCTTCCCTTCCTTCCTTCCTTCCTCCCTTCCTGCCTACCTTCCTTTCGTGTCTTCTCCTTTCTCTCTTTCTCTTTCTTTGTCTCTTTTTTCTTTCTTTCTTTTCTTTCACATTACATTTTGTAAGGCATATAGAGTACCAAAACACAATAGAAATGTGTTTCTTCCATTCTTGTCCCTAGACTGCTAGTTTTTCTCATGTGAGATAATCGTAGTTACCTGTTTCTTCAGTATTCTTCCACAGCCATTTCGTCCTTGCAGACACACACACATACACACACATGCACACACGTATACATGTGTGTGTTCTAAACGAATGATGATATTCTATAATTTACTCTTCTGCATTTTACCATTTTTACTGTAGGTCTTGGAGATCATTTCTTATCAGTGTGCTTTTTTTAATGGCTGCATAGTATTTTGTGGTATGGTATTAACACTTCAACAGTTGGTGTGACTGTGTTAGGTTTGATGGCATCTCCAAAAGCCACACTTACGTAAAATTATCTTTTGCTTTAGATGAGAAAAGATAGGATGAGGAATGGCTAGTGATAATGTTTTTCTTTTAATGATTCCCCACAAATGAGAACCTATTCATTTATTTTTGTTAAGAATGACATATATATGTTATTTTTATATTTGAAGTGGGTGAAAATTTCTACTATGATAGAATTTGAAGAAGTTATTATCTTTAGGGTGTTTTTTTAAAGGGAGATGGTACGCTGTTTCAAAGCAAATTGTTAAATAAATTTGACAAATCAGCAATTACAAGGAGGGTGACCAGGATTTGTCTGAAAACCACACCCCTCAAGACAGAGGCAGCAACGTTCAAACTGGCTTTGAGCCAGAAGAAGAGAGAAAATACGAATGCTATTTCCTATAGAAGAGGCACCATTAGACTTTAGCTTTTTCAAGCTATAACTCTTCCTCCCAACACCCTCATCAACCAACTGGCTACCTTGGGAGATGAGTTGTTTTCTGTTACCACAAGTGTTTAAACAATAAGATGGAGTAGGAAGGACTTTCTGAATTAAGAATTTAGATTAAGTGAACTCTAAGGTCCCTACTTACCTTTTCTATTCTAGAAGTCTAGAACAAGGCAGCTGGTCCTATCCAGGACCCTTGATGAGTGGTATTTAATGCTCACTGTTGGCTCATACTTATTCCCAGAATAGGTTGCAAAACCACTTGGAAGTATGAAAAGTTCAGCAGGTTACTTCATTACTTGCATTACTAAAAACATTGATTCTACTTTTGTTTCCCCTTTTGTGTAGGGTATGGGAGAAGGCAGAGCAGCAGGTACTGAGAGGTGGCAAGAAATCTCAGAAGTCTCCCTGTTCAGAAATGTGTTCAGTTTTTTTTGTCAGTTGCTTTGATCAATACCTATACCACAAAATACTATGCAGCCATTAAAAAAAGCACACCGATAAGAAATGATCTCCAAGACCTACAGTAAAAATAGTAAAATGCAGAAGAGTAAATTATAGAATATCATCATTCGTTTAGAACACACACATGTATACGTGCGTGTGCGTGTGTGTGTGTGTGTGTGTGTGTGTGTGTGTCTGCAAGGACGAAATGGCTGTGGAAGAATACTGAAGAAACAGGTAACTACGATTATCTCACAGGAGAAAAACTAGCAGTCTAGGGACAAGAATGGAAGAAACACATTTCTATTGTGTTTTGGTACTCTATACGCCTTACAAAATGTAATGTGAAAGAAAAGAAAGAAAGAAAAAAGAAGAGACAAAGAAAGAGAAAGAGAAAGGAGAGGACAGAGAGGAAAGGAAGGCAGGCAGGAAGGAAGGAAGGAAGGGAAGGGAGGGAGGGAAAGAGCCAGCAAGCTTTGGATGCAGGAGAAAGGAGAGTAGAATCCAGCTAAGGAGCTATGGCTTTGACGAGCAGAGTAAAAAAGCCAGCTCGCTCTCTTTAATTTTTTTTCCTAAGTGGCCCTTTTCCCTGAATCGCTGTTTAGCAACAACTAGGTGGGGAACCCCCACTATATTTCACTAAGAAGTCTCTCTCTGCTCATCACATTCTAGGGATGTTTCCGCATGTATGGCTTCATTTCATTAAATGCTAATTGTTCTCAAACATAAATTTGGATATTCCTTTTCACAAAATATACAGCTACACAGATCCTGTTATTCTCATTGTACCAGTATCAGGTGAAAAGCACTATTCCAAGGTAAAATGACACTATCAAAAGTCACACTATTGGCTTTCTTTTAATTTAACACGGTCACACCAACTGCCAAAATCGAAGAAATCTGACAATGATAACATGTGCCACCTTGCTAATAAAAAGTTCCAAATTCTCAGTTTTAAAGAGAAAAAAAGGGGAATAAAGACATGTTATGCTAAATTTAATTAGACATTTAATAAGTGTAGTATCCCCAGTTAACAAGGCAAATCGATCTTTTCAGTTCTGGCTGCAGTTTATTTAAAGACTTTACAATTTTACTACTTAAGAGCAAGTCCTATGGAGGTGTTATCTCACCATTTATATTTTCACAACACTTATGATATTGCTATCACACTCTTAAAATAAATGAAAAGCCCATGCCACATTTCAGACCAATATAATGCTACCGACTCTATTTTTATTTCTGGAGATAAACATTAAAATAATTCTCTATTGCTCATTTTATTCTTGCAATGTTGAACATAAAAAAGGAAAACTAAGATTTTTTTTTAAGTCCCAGGTATACTTGAAAAGCAGAGGTTTAACCACTTCTTTTTAAAATTAGGCATCAGAAAATATATCATGATAAAATTCTGACAACAATAGCATTTTATGACAAAATTATTATGCTTTTAATTTTCTATTAAATTGTGATTTATTAGCTTGCTACTTTAAAGATTAGTCTGTGCATAGAGTGAATTTAGTGGTGCATTTAATGAGACAAGAAAGTAGAAGGATAAACATGAAAAGATTATTTTACATTGTAGTGCATGAGCTATTTGATAATTCTAACATAGTACAAAAGAAAGCTTCTCTCTAGATTGATCATGGTTCAGTTAACATCACTGAATATCTAATACCTCCAACTCAATTAATTCTCACCTGATTAAGATCAGACTGATATTCAAACTAAATCATCTCTCCAGTCAAGTAGAAATCAATATTTCTGATTTTACTTTTAAATTACAATAGAAAATAAAATGCATGCATCTTCAATATGCCAAGAGTAGCTTTTCTATTCTAGTCTACCATGGCATGGATAACACAGTTGATTAAAGAATTATTCTAATTTGAGCACCAATATGTAGCAGAATCTGATTAATTTGAACACAGAGATGAAGTAAAGTAATTAAATATATCTTATACAGGGCAAATAGAAAATTGACATAAAATAAACTTGACTTCTTTAAAACAAACCTCACTATTTATCGGCTCAAGTAGTTAGGAATACAGTCTTATTAAAGATTGATTACTCTCAGAGAAGACGTTTGTTTTCAGGCACAGATAAGATGAGCAAAGAAACAGTTCTTTTTGTATAATACTATTTGCACCACCACTGCCTCTGAAATGTATGCACATACCTAGAAACAACCAAATTATTTCTATATGACTTTCTAGTAAAAGCAGACATACTGACCCATCCTTGTGCAGCAGGAAAATGAATCCAAAAATAGCAAAATGCTTATATATTTGGTAACTGCTACTACGGAAGAGAACATGAAATAGGTTTTCCTCCTCTTTTATTCCTTAATTCCTTTCTAATTTAAGATGGAGAAGAAGAGTAAAATCAAATTATTTGTTGGATTAGTTGAACAGAAATGATGGTTTGCTTGTTAGCAAACTTAAAATTCAGATGAAAATGACAGAAAATTTTCAAATTTTAAACAATGTTAAGAAAGCAAAATCAGTTAAATATATACTTTATTAGAATTGAAAATAACAAAATACTGTAAAATACTTAGTGTGCACCTAAATTGCATAGTGTTTGTATATAATCTTTATTATATATAATGTATATGTAATATAAAAATATTTTATATATAAAAATATATTATATAAAATGTATAGTTACTATTTCTAAACCTCACAAACTAGGTTACTGACCATGTATTAAATGTCCATAGGTGTTACTTACCTTAGATGTGCTTTGTCTAATGTCTTAGATATCTATCCCTTCACATAAAAGAATATGAAGAATTAAGAACTATGCAAATTAATCTGGAATCACAAATTTCCAAAATTCATATCCTATGATACACATCCACAGAAGTTACTTATAGACTATAACTGATGGCATGAAAATCAAAATTTGATAAGATATGATACTCTCCTCTAAGACTTACAGACTCTGAGGCTGGGCTACCCATGCGACTTGGAAGTTGGCTCATTTGCATGTAAAACACAAAAGGGTATTTTTTACTTTCACAAAAGACCCCATCCTATTTTTCTGGAACCAGAGAGACATCCCTGTTTAGTTTTCTTACTTTTGACTAAAGGCATAATTTCAGAGAACTATTTCTCTAATATACGTAACTTTATATATATAAATACATACATTATATATGTGTGATATAAATAAATACATGAACTAACAGTGCAAGCACAAAAACTGTAATGAACCAATACAACACATTCCCAATATTTAAAGGTCCAGCTGTTACTTTATTCCCAACCATTGTTTGCCTGGCAAGAATGGAAACAGAATTTCTATTTTTTTAAAGCTGGAATTTCTGTTTTATGTAAAAATCTCACAATTTTAAACAGCTAGCCTTCTTTTCTAAAACACCGCCCAGAAGAACAAGCGTCTGTATGGTGGCTCCTGGTTGAAGACTGATGGCCTGTGTCATCTGCTTGAAAGGCTTTCCTGAACATTTCAGCTCTGAAATAATTACGCATGTGTGGTTATTCCTTCAAAAACTACTATCACACACTCAGAAACTACTACAGCAAAGGTTTCCATAATTACTCCAAACAGCGCTGTAGAGCCTAGGGGCAGAGGAATTAAATGGAGACTTTCCCCGTCTTTAATTCCACAGGCCTCATCATCTTCCACGGTCCTGTGAGGCTGCCTCAAATCACAGTGGATATAGTACATTTACTTCCTCTCAGGAACCAAAAACAGGGATTCAAAATGGGCCTTTAACTAAAAGTTTACATTTCCTTCAAGCCTATGCTGACTGTATTCTGTATCAGCGGCTAAACCTCTCTAAATACATGCTCCAAGAAGCACTTGAGGTAAGAATGTTTCGTTTGAATGGATGCTACCTTATAAAGGGGTTTCCCCTCTCCTCTATTAAATTACCAGGTATTTATTAAGCTAACAAATAGTCTGTTTGCTGACCTCAAAAAGTCTCCAATGGAGCAGCAAAGGAATGACACTCAAAATTAAAAATATAAAGATAAAAACAGCAATTGTGGAAAGATCACAAGAAATATCACGTAGCAGTAAAAGACTGAGAGCCCAAGGAGGCCACATGCAATGACTAACAGTAAGAATTTAAAGGTAGAAGGGCTCACCATAGGCTACTAGAAAGGGAGCACAAAATTCAAGGGCCTATTCCCACATTTACAAAGAAAGATGGACAAGTTCCAAGAAATGTAAAACAACAATCTTTACCGTTTTTTCCTACTACTCTATTAAAGAATCATCAATTGTGAGTACAAATGATGAAGTGAATAATTAAAGTATTTCTAATAAGTTTACATTGTTAAAATTCAAGATAATAGCTGTTAAATATACTCATGCATAAAGCATTATGGTAAAATCTAACAAGTCAAAATCACAGTGCTTGGTCTTAAGAAGATACTTAGAAGACATTTCTAAATAAGAATTCTAGTTTTGTTCTTTATTTTGTTAGTAACTTTTATTAGAATAATAAAAATAAAGCTCATAGCAGGATATGTAAATCTTCTGTTATAGAAACAGAAGAAACCAGAGAAAGTGGCTGTCACTGAGTCTTGTTAGCGTCCACAAAGAATATTTTTAATTTTAAAACAGAATGTCAACAGGGTTGATTGAAATAAAGAGAAATAAATTAATGCTAAATAATTACTAAGGAAGTTTTGTTTATAGAAATGAATAATTCAGTGTTTTACAAAGTAAATTCAAGCAGCAGCTGCTTTGCTGACATTAAGCTAAAAAGAGCTTCCTCAAAATGTACAAACTCTAAAATTAAGAATCATCATAATGAGGAAGAAATCACTGCCTAAGTCTTCTGGTTTTAGTGTAAAATATTACATAGCTACAATAGTAATCAGCCAACCATTTAAGGAGTCTCTGCATTACATTTTTCCTGGAAGGTATCTATCACATTCTAGTTTGCTGAATATATGCATAATTTCTGGCCTATTAAGTCTTATAACAGCTGGGGGGAAGAGAGTAATTCAGATTTCTAACAATCTGTTCCCAACCCACTTGGTTCTGGATTTTATTCAAGTCTCAAAATGAATCCTATGGCTGCCTTGCAGTTCCATTTTGTCTCCCATTTGTTCTCATATATTAGGAAATGAACTCAAAGTTAAAAAATAAACACACAAGAGAAACTGCACATATTACAAATTAAGTTTATTTTTACCAAATAACTTATCCATAGTTCCTGTAACAAAGTTTCACATAACAGCAGCTAACAGATATAGAAACCTGAAAATAAAATGTTACAAGTAGCCTCAAAGATCAATCCGAAATTAAAATAAAGCATTTCCAGTCACATAAGTCAAAGCGAAACCAGATTCTATATTTGCATAAAATTGCTTTTAGGTTTATCTATTGCCTAATGCAAACTAAAGCCTACAACTCTTTAGTGGATCATGAAAATGTAGTAGATTTCAAACAGCATTTGTTTTTAAAAATGAAATAGAATAAGAAATATTAGAGTACATTGCATATTCCATCTATACAAATGCATACATGTACAAACACATATGTATATGTACTCTGGTTTGTATTTTAAACTCTATTTCTTACTGTGGTCAGTTAAAGAGTTTGAAAGCCACTGGTCTAGAACATGCTAATTCTTAACCTCTACAATAGTAGAAAAAATAATTCAAACAATACAGTTGGATCCTTAAACAACACAGGTTTGAACTGCACAAGTCCACTCACAGGCAGATTTTTTTTTTTTTTTTTTTCAGTAAATACCACTGGCACTCCATATCTCGGGGTTCCATATCCACAACCAAATGTAAACTGAAAATATAGTACATGCAGGATGCAAAATCTGCAGATATAGGGAGCCAACTGTGAAACTTCAGGTTGCACCGGTTTTGGTTTCCTGGGGAGTGATAGGTGTCCTGGACCCAATCCCCCACAGATACCAAGGAGCTCTATAGTCTTAATTCATTCTTTTATCAAATATTTTCTGAGCATTTCCATATACCAAGCCTGATCTAAGTGCTTGGAATATGTATGTAAAACACAAGCCCTTGTGAAGCTTATTCTAAAAGAAAGAAACAGATAAGAAACATAATACAGTATTGTGCAGTACGTTAGAATGTGGTAAGAGTCACGGAAAAAGAGAGAGGTAAGGCGGGTTATGAGACACAGGTCATACAGGGTTTGCATTTTAAACAGGGTCATCAAAGTAGGCCCGTCTGAGGAGACTTTTGGGGAAAAACTTGAAGAAATCAATAAATAATTTTATATCCAATGATATAACACAAATACTGAAGTTTCTAATTCTATACATGACATCGAAAAATATTTACAAGGAAAATGGGCATGAAGAAAGAATAACTGTAGACAAGACTAAATTCCCACAAATGGATTCCCAAACACAATATGGGTAGCCATCGCACCAACCACTAAAGAGAATGCTCAGCTGCTAATGCCCATGTAAAAGTATCTAAGTTACCCTTTGTAAGAATCAGACAGGGCTTAATTTTACAATGTCACTAAAATGAAAGTAAAGGCTAAAGACAAAAGATATATATGAAAAATGATTTAAAATCTTAGAGCAAAAATGGGCTTTATGTTGAAATGAATCTACTAGAAAAACATTAATCACTAAGGGTGCTTCTACGGTAGCACAATATGAAAACTGCATTCTTTTCTCCTTCCAGAACCTACACATTCTTTTGTTTTGTTTTTCTAAAAAATCAGTAACATAAACTAAGCACCTCTGCAACTTCTATATAGGTAATAAAGGAATGAAGAGTTCAGTTAATAACCTAAGCCTGAGTTCTAATATAACTAGTTCTCTAAGTAACAGCAAATAGGAGTATTGGCTGATGTTTTGGAATGACAAATATAGAAGTAATCACATCAGCATTCACTGAGAAAGTCAGTCCTCTACTTTGCCCAAGTCAATGAACACAAATATATTTCCTAAAGAGAAGATGGGAAAAATAAGATTTAAAAAACCCAGCTTAAAATGATTTTTTTAATTCATAAAAAATGACTAAAATAACTAGAACAAATTTAGGATTTCTGGTATTATTACTTTATGTTCTCTTTAACCTGTCTATATTGTTTCCATTAGCTTTTGAACTCACAATTAAAGCATAAATACATAGTAATATTTTAAAAGACTTTTTAAAAAAATCACCAACTGCACATTTATTTTAACCAATAAAATTAGCTATTCAAAATATAATAATTATTATCTTTTATGTGAAATCCCTATAGTTCAAATTTAATCTTATATCCAAAATCTAAAAGGTCTTAGGAAGAAAATTAACATAGATTTTATAGGACTAAAAAGGTTTTTGAGTTAAAAAAAAAAATACTTTTAAAAGCTTTTATGTTTTGCTTTAAAACCCAGAACCTACGACTCAAAGCAAATTTTTGTTAAAAGACAAAAATCTTCTTGGATATCTCACAACCATTTACCTCAAACTTAGCATGTGCAGATTCACTGTGTCTTGCAAATCATTTGAAATCAAACTCTTGGCATCATCATGCTTCTCTTCAGTGGCCTCCTTTTCAGGAACAAAGTCCTGCTAATGCTCCCTCTGATGCTTCTCATTCTCACTGTCACCTTCCAAAACACAGGCCCTCTACTTGTAGCTTAGTCAAAGGAAAAGCTTCCCTTTTCTCTAATATAGACTCCTCCATCCAGCTTGAGCCCATATACAGAATAACCACAGTTTTTACCTCTTATGTCACTGAAACAAGAGGACAGAAAATGGAATCATACGGAATTAAAGGATGCAAAAAGAATGGAACTACTGCATTTACTTTCCTACAAAATTACTCTTTCTATTAGAAACTTGTAGGAAATCACTAATGACATGATTAGCCTATATGGATATGATACATTAATAAAAGAACCGACTGGAGATTCAAAATAATCTCAGTAGTATGCACAATCAGGGTAAAAATTTTTTTAAAGGTAAAATTTGTCAGAATAAATCCTAAGTTAAAAAAACTTTCAAATTTTAGAATACAATGACATTTGATAAACTCAGTGTGATTCAACGATATGATAAAACATGAGAGAACATCTACACTAATCTTAGTATCAGTGTCCCAATAACAAGTGCAAGGAGCTCACAGCCAATCTGTGTCAATTTCTGGAGACCACATTTTTAGATGGATCTTGACAAATAAGCACATTCCTACAGAAAGGCAATCAGAGATTGAAAGGACTAAAAACCATAATGTATACTAAATACCATATCATGTATGAATCACGTCTTGGAAATCTACCCAGGGCACCTATGGGAAAGTAGAAAATATTTAAATTCAGCCAGAAAAGAAGGCTCAAGAAAGGGAATGAGACTATGATTCAGAAAAGTAAGCTAAAGTAAAATCCAGGAAAACTTTAAATATAAGAGTTTAGGCTTGATCCTATAGGCAGTGGGGAATGACATGAACTAAACTGTTCAAAAAGCCTTACCTAGCAACAACGGTTAGGGCAAAAGCAGGAAAAGAGGAAGGAAAAGAAATTTTCTAGATAGAGAAAGCTGTTCTATAAGCTAATAAAACAATTCAGCAAAAGATAGTGAAGACAGTTCTGGGTAAAAAGTGCAGTATATTGCAAGCTCATAAACCTTTCCTCAATACTGATAAACAAATAGAATCTTAAAAAGGCAAAAATTAGCTAGCTGCCACGATGCTATGAAAGAGGAATAATTTCATACCATAAACCTCAAAAAGCAGTAGGGAGGAAAGAAAAGAAAGATGCTGGCAAAGCTCAGCACGGCATAGATCCTAGCCCCAATTCCACCCCCTACAATGCACTGGGGGAAAAAAATGAGGTAAAATACCCTGTGAATTCCCACTAACAGCACTCTTCATTTTTGAGAGAAGCATAGTGAGGGCATAAATAGGAAGCCTAAAGAAAAGTAACAAAACAAAACAAAAACACTTAGTATAAAAGCCTCTACCCACCTTCAAAGGATTTCAGCAGAGGTTAGAAAAACCACCAGGGTATGCCATTTTTCAGGGATCCACACTTAATAGGAAAGATAACCCAAAGGTAACCCCACAGGAAATGAAGAAATATTCCTGAAGGCTATTTAACAAAAACACTGCATTGGCTGGTGTGCTCCCTCTGCCCACTCCCTCCAGGCTTCAAGAAAGCACACAGAACACCTCGGCCCTCACAATATAGCCCACAGGGGAAGACAGACATCAGAAAAAGGTGGCAGAAATGTTAAAGAGCATTCACCCACAATTTTTCAGAAAAACAGCAGGGCAACTCTGCAAATATGCCTGAGGTAAAGAAGATTCATCTCAAATGTCACACTATATACGAACTTAGTAAAAATGTAAATTCAAGAAAAGCAGACTTCAAGGAATAGCCAATAAAACAGAGTGAAATGACAAAGATAAAATAAATCGAAGACCAAAAGAAATCCATAACAGTGCTAATAAACACATTAGAAATAAAAAATGAATAGTACAGATAGACACAAATAAAATCCAAGTGAAAGATCCTACAAAAATGACTCAACATAATCATAGTAAATACGGGGGGTGGGGAAGGTTAATGCAAACACAGAGAAAACCAAGATGTGGTAGGCAACTACTGTGGTAGACAGCTTTCTAAGATGGCCTCCAACGGTCCCAGTTCCTGGCATCCATGCCCTTGTGTAAACCCCTCTGACTGAGGGTAGGCTAAACCTAGTGACTTGCTTCAAACCCAGGATATGGTAATGTGGATGGGGTGTCACTTCAATGATTAGGCTACAAAAGATTATGACTTGTCTTGTTAGCAGATGTTCTCTCTTGTCTTTTTGGCTTGCATGCTTTGATAAAGTAAACTGCCATGTGGCAAAAGCTCAGATGGCAAGGAACTGAGTCTGTCAGCCCGACATCCCATGGGGGACTGAATGCTGCTAACAACCACTGAGTGAACTTGGAAGCAGAGCCTTCCCCAGTCAAAGCTTCAGATGAGACTGCAGACCATCAGTCAACATGTTAATAGCAGCCTTGTGAAAGACTGAAGAGGACCCAGTTAAGTCCTGCCTAGATTTTTTGACCCACAGAAACTGTGAGATTAATAAATGTGTGCTGTTTTAAGCCACTATGTTTTGGAGTAATTAGTTATGTAGCAAATAACATCAAGTGTTAATCCTTGTTTCAAAGTACCAAGGATGATTGGTATCTTTGAGGAAGAGATGTCCAAAAAAAGGAAAACAAAAAACATTTAAAATCATGATTTAAGAAAAGTTTTCTGATGCAAAAAAAAAATCCTGAATCTACAAATTAAAAGGATTTTAATTTTAAAATCCTTAAAATTCCAGAAAGAATTTTGCCTAGTTAAGTTACCAAACTCAAGGATAAAGAATTCTTCTAATGTCCAAGCAGAAAAATCAAGTCATCTATGGTAGGTGCAAGGTAGTGTGAGGATGAAAAATCAGACTTGCTTCAGACTTTCCAGAGCAACACTGAATGTCATAAAATACTAATGCAACATGTACAAAGTTCTGAGGTACAGGAAATATGACCTGACAGTATTATATCCACTCTTTATGACATAAATGTTACAAGGCAACAAGCAGTCATTCCCAACATTGAAAGATATCAAGGATTCTAGAACTCAAAGATCATTTTTAAATAAACTTGGCAATGAAATCAAACACTGGATAAAAAATATTTGTTTAAAGGAGACAATGTGGTGAGCACTGGATTTATGGTTACAGAAAAGAATATAAATATTATCAATTTTGATAATGTAAAAATACAACTTACAAAAACTGGGAAAGAGGGGAGGTGGGAGAAGTATAATTGTACTTTCATAGCAGGGAATCAATCAACTCTGTTCAAAATCAGAATATGGAGTTTAAAAAACCACAGTGACTCAAACTTATTAATGGCTTTCATAATATTTTTTTCTTATGATGGAGACAGGTAACATACCCTTTATCAATAAACATTTACATGAACTTCAGCAAATCTTTTAGTTTATTGTTTTTTGTTAAATTGGTCAAAAAATAGTGTATATAATACTTTCTACATATATTCACAGAGAAATTATCTGTATTTGTGAATGGTAGAATTTAGGATAATTTTTTAGAGGGAGTTACACCTTTTCTATATTATTTACATTATAAATTGAGCATTTATCATTTTTAATAAAAGAATGATGTTATTTTCCCAAAAAACTGGATAAATATATTTACTTGAAAAAAAATCATCAAAAAATTAAAAAGAAAATTAAAAAGTGACTCAAATAAATCTGATTTGAAATAGGTTCTTAAACCTTTGATATGGACTTCCCAACCAAATATTTCATATTACATATTTTTAAGATGTAAATTTTGTATCAGTGTAGAATGCTGCAGTTTTAATATTCATTTTTTCATGTACTTCCAAAAATAATCTTACAACTATAATTATCCACAAAAGAACTGTGAATATATTTTTAAAAACAGACTATAAAAAACTAAGAAACAATTTATCAAACTTTATATATTTATCACATAAACATATTCATCATAATCCTCTTTAACAGCACAAAGCTACATTTTCAAGTAAGCAGCTACAGCTTTCTTTTCTCTCAAGTATGATTAAAATATTTATATTCCTTATTTTAATACTCCAACACATCCAAAATGTAGCAGTAGCATTTCTAGATTTACCTTTAATAGTCACTGAAAAAGCTAAAAATTTTTTTAACTGGCTCCTTCAGTAAGACCGGCAACTTTGTAAATTAAACACTTAACACATAATTACATTTACAGCTATGGGAAATAGCAGGGGTAAGTCAATATAAAGATAAATAAGCTTTAACTATATTCTTAAGAACAGGATTTCCATATATTTCTACCACAAGATGGAGATAAAGTAGATGTATTTATATATTTCAAAAATATACAATTTTTATTACATTATTTGCCATCAGTTGGCTCATAATCAGAAATACATGCTAATCTTCAGGATGAACAAAGGTAAAATCATTTCATATGTGATTAGCTTTAGTTAAAATTATTTCCAAAATATTCTTTTGATAAAAGGAAATATAAAAACATACAATGTTTTCATGTTTCAATTCATTTTACATGGGAACTACCAATATTAAAATATTTTTTAAAACATACTGAAGAAGATTCATATCTTAATATCAGAGCTGTCTAACAGATTTTTCTGCAGTGATGGAAATGATCAGTGTCTGCGTTCTCCAATGTGGTGGTCACAAGCCACATACAGCTCTTGTGCATTTGAAATGTGGCTAGCATGACTAAAAGACTAAATTTTAAATTGTATATAATTTTAATTAATTTAAATTTAAAATTAAATAGCCAATGTTGATTACTGGCTACCATAATGACCAGCATCAATCTATATAACAGCCAATTTAATATTTTATATATATCAAAACCTAATGGGGGTTTTCAGAGAGTAAAATACTTAATAGATAAAACCGGAACTTTAAAAATAAAATTATTATAAATTAATGATACAAATAAAGATTCTAACCATTAATAATGGAAGTTTTTCCATAATCATGAGAAAAAATAGAATTGTTCAATATAACTACAGAGGTGAAACAAAAAAAAAACTGTACATTAAAAGAGTTAAAGTTGATATCATCCTTCAAATGGAATAAAAGAGCATCTGTTACACACTCACATATACACACAAATCTTTTTAAGGCATATCAAACCGCATGAATTTTCATATTTGATACAGAAATGTACTTAAATATTTAAAACATTTAAATATCTGCACACATAATAAACTCCATATTTATCATTTATGCAAGTCAAAGTTTGGTTAACATTTTCAATAATGGAAAAAAAAAATTTGCTCCCTCTTACCAAAACAGCAAGAGTCTAACTCTGCAATTACAAAGTAGAGCATCTTGCATGACAGACAGATTCCAACATGAATTAAGTGAACCTCAAGCAATGCAAAGTTGGGTGCCATTTAGACTAGAGAGCCAATTCTATTTCAAACTGGGAGAAGTATTCTCACCAATCCTGACAAAGATGCCAATCAAAGGTGCTGAAACCAAAAGGAAAAAAGTTTCACGATGATCATATCATAAAAGCATAAAAGAGGATTCACAATGAAGCCACTTCAGTGGGGTCTATTCTTGGGTTTGGGCAGAGTAGGGGAGAAAGGTGATTACAGAGGTTACAATGAGGAGACAAAAGAGTACTGGAAAATAAATCTGTAAATTGATCACCAAATAATACTTGAAAAAGTGTTGATGATTGGATTGTTCTACCACAGGTACCCTGATTTTAAAAACAAACAGAATGTTTAAACTGTGTATAGGTTAAAAAATTGGTATATATTCTCATTTACAACAAATAATCTAAACCAGCATTTGTTGACAAGACTCTTAACAGAAAATGAAACATAGAATTCCTCTGTTCAGTAGATCTACCCTTCCCCCAAGATCTCACTAAATTATTTCTACATGTGCTGTGTTAAAACTGAACCCCTAGAGGGCAACTGAGTTTCAATTTTAACTTCATAATATACTTCAGTTTGTCACCAGTTCACAGATACCGTGACCTACTTCCTTATACCTTGGAACTTTTCCTTTAAAATAAAAAGGAAATGAAAAGAAGAAAACTGATATATTTCATTCACTAATGAAAAATATCATTATGGAATGCATTCTTTAACAGTGATAATTCAAAGATGAAGACTATGGTACAAATAGGCATATTCCTGAATAACACACATCAGAAACGAATATCTGAATATTAACACTCTCAGTAGGAACTGGGTAGCAGATAGGAAAGACATACTTAACAAGTGTATTTAATATAAATGCTTTGCATAACTTTACATTCATTAAATGACATGTTAAAATGTATAGGAAAAAAAAGGTGAAGAGTCCAATTTCAATAACAATTAACCCTATATAAACTACCCAATATAACCTACTACAGGAAAACTAATGTTCCTTCAAGGTTAAAATGTCAAGAGACTTCCTGACTGCCCAACTAAGCTAATTCTACTTCATAAGGTAGAAGGATTGCTATTGAAATAGGCCCATATAAAATACTGATGTAGTAAAGAAAGAATTATTGTATCACTGTCAAAGTGTACTAGCTAGCAAGGCCACCACCCTATAAACTCAACAGTAGTATCTTAAATTCAGCCTTTTATAGTGAAATTCAAAAACTGGCCATATACAAGTCTAAAATGTATATGGATACCAACAGGATAGCATAAAAGAATAAGCTGAAAATTTACCTGGACAATATACAGAATTATAATGATAACTTGATAACTTGATCAGAAAGTCACATTTTTTAAAAAAATTCCAGTAAGATTTGTAAATGATCAACTCTCCTGTTCATATACATATTCTACAATATGTACTTGCTAACTGGAACAAAATTATAATTCAATCCATGAACAATTTTTGAATGTAAATGTGTATTATGTGTCACCACCCAAGTCCTTCCTTTCCAGCAGGGCAGGGCACCAGTACCTCCTTATCTACTGTGCTCAGTAACAGAACCACCATCCTGGTGAGGACAGAGAACATACACACAGGCTGGTTAAAGACTCTTTCTCCATGTCACAATAATTTTCTTCACTAAATTTGCAAACTAATATTTTTATTAGTGTCCATATATGAAATCTGACAAATCATAGAACGTCCTGATGGAATACAGAGTTGGGAGAAGCTGCTTGAAGAGGGTGAAGTTTGTGTGCCATGAGGTTAGTAAAGGAGGTAGCCATGTAATTTACATGACAAAAAAGAGGTCAAAGCTTAAGGTTGCCAGAGCATATTTGGCTTTATTATGTCCTAAGAGTTTGCTGAAAATCCTTGGCCCATTGGAAAAGAACTTGAAGGCTGGCCTAGATAATCTGGGGCTGAACCTCCAAGATGGAAGGAAGGGAAGTAAAGGTCAAGAAACAGCAAACATATACAAAAACCCTGACAACAGCAACAACAACAACAAAACAACCAAAAACTTACAGTCTGTACAGAAAAGAGTGCTCTCAGTAGTGAATTATGTAACATTAAGATGCACGAAGTGAGTAAAATCCATATGGCCTGTTGTTATGTGCTGCTTTAAGGAGAAATCCTGTTCCTTTGACTATTATTTCTCAACCTTGGCTGCACATTCAAATCATCTTGGGAGCTTTGAAAAAATTACCAATACCTCTCACTGTAGAGAGAAGCCTGTGCATTGGTATTTTTTTAAAAAATTCCTAGATAATTCTGGTGTACAGTGAGGGATGAGGACCACTGATGTAGACTATGCGTAAGAGATGAAGATCAAATACACTTCAATTATAACAGCAGAGTAAAGGTGCTACCATAAGAATATGACAATTTGAATCTCATCATCTGAACAGATCTGACCACAGAAGAGATTAAAGAAAAACATAACACAAAAGAAATTGCATAAAGCCCTAATCACTGAGGTACTGAGTAAATAGTCCACTCTGAAAATCACAGGGTACTAAGGCAATTAAAGAGCTCCTTTTAAAGAGTTCCTTAATAAGCTCAACTATATATGTCACCATATATGGTATTCTGAAGTCAAAATAAGAGGAAAAGGAACATTAATATTTTTCACACTGTACATCAAAAAATATGGTTAGTCAAATCTTCAAGAAGATGAGATATTCTAATTTTCAAAAGTTTAAATTTTATGAAGTAGACATAAAATACATCTGTGGGAGATATGCTGCGTAAATAATAAGATGCAAGATATCCTAAATTTAAGTTTGTACCCTGTACTGACACAATCTGGGATTCAATGAATGTCTAGCTCCTTTTAAAGCAGGTTTCAAATTTCCAAATATAGCCTTGACTCCTCTTCTAGGATGGTTTAGTTTAGTTTGTGTAGGTGAGTGACGAGAAATAAGCAAGAACTGTAACCACATTAATCTAAGAGTTAGAATACAACTGTTCCTACTGATTCAATAAAGGTATGGTCTTCCACCACTGTAAAGTGTTATCATTTTTCTGCCTATAAAAGTCAGCCAGAATGGAAATGAAATCATGACCTAAAGAGCTCAGGATTCAGTAGGCTTAGAAAGACAACTAAAAGAGCAAGACAATTTGTTATGGAAGAGAACTGGGTTCTAACCATGTGCTCAGTATTAGCCCATGGTTTGACCTAAGACTAGTCAATTTTATCTAATCTTTTATATAAAATACACTGGAAAATACAATGTTTAAAGATTCTGCCCATTGCTTTAAATTCTATGCAAGGCTTAGTTCTTTCGCAATGTTACTGACTAGGGAGATGTGAGTACAATGTTGAACTATGGAAATATTTTGCAGTAATCCCATGGCAAAGTTCAGAAACTCAAGAAGCTGAATTTGCATGTGATGAGTTGGAAATCTTATAAAAGGATATGTTCTAATAAGTCTCCTTTAGTCAAGTCAAATCAGGTTTTCTTAAGCTTTGCTAGTAGAGATAGCTAAAACAAGGAAGACACCTAATAATATGAACTCAGAGTTAAATTTGTTCTGTTTTTGAGTTCAGTTGTCATTAAAACCAGAGTTTTGCAGTTATGATGAAGAATCAAAAAGATTAAAAAATTCAATGCAAACAGATGATTCATTCATGCATTATAAAGGTAAAGACACGGTATTACTTTAGAATGCAGAGTCAAACTACTGGCATTTATTAGGAAGAAAAAAGCAGCCTGTCAATGTGAATTTTCACATTATGTAAGCAAAAAATCACCATTAAATTAAGAGAATAAACTGCTGTTTAGCTATTCAGCCATTCTTAGACCAAAGAAGGCTTTTCTTTTGTTTTGGAGACTTCAAATAAGACAAAATGTTATATTTTAAAATCTGACAAATCTGACCAATCGACTTCTCTAGAGAAGGTAAGGAATAATACGTGCCTAATGACACCTGTAAGAACAACAAAAAAAGATTATGTCACAGTTAACTCTGTAAAAGGACTACATTGCAGTTAATGGTCATCCTCATACAGCATGCCTGAAACTTTTAATAAATGTCAAGGGTTACGCTACAGCAATCTGAGACAAGGGGTATCCCTTTAGCTCTGGCAAACACACATCATTGTTACTGTTAATGAACAACAGCTTCTAGTTTTATTAATAAAAGAATAAAGAAAGCCAAAACTTAGAAAAGCAAAGATGTCAAATTGTCTTATATTTGGTTGTAAACCTGATCTTCTTTCAATTCTATTTATATAAAGTCTTTTCCTGGGAAGGGAGAGAAAAAGATAGCAGAGAAGGAGTTAAAAAAGGAAGGAATGGAGGTAGAAACAACAGATTCCAGATGCTTCTGATTTTTTACTAGAAATCAAATCTAAACTTCTATTTCAGGTTTTTAAGACACTCCAAATCAGCCTTGACTCCCAGTTTTTATTTATCATTAACCCACAGAACACACCACCAATCTCCTAAGGTCAACTACCTTGCTGCTGCATAGACAAACTATGCCCATTCTTACCTCTGTGTCTTCAATTTGAGTTTATGTCTGAAATGTTTTCTCCAGCTTCCCTATACTTATCCAAATCATTAGTCAGACATGGAGGTCCAGCTGATACCTCCCTCACATACTGCATTTAGTCTCACCTGTCCAAATCAGAATTCACTGGCTTTTATTTTACCTAAATAAACATATATAAGTATTTTATTATAAATTATTTTATATGCTATAATTTTATTTTATATGCCTACTTTCTCATTAATCAGACAATAAGATACTTAAAAGCAAGTCTCAGACTTCTACTCTATAACACTTCTCACAATATTGAATATGTGACAGACATTCAGTAATACTTATTAATAACAGAAATTAAACTTAATTCTCTAAGTCTAACTTAATTCTGTGAATTAAGAGCAATATTAGAAAAAAAGTTTTAAAAATTTCTGAAGCAAATGTCTACTTATCTACTCAATCTTCATTATCTTTCCAATGAATAACTGACAAATGTAAAAGAAAAACTTAGAAAACTTATAAAAGAATCAATTAAGTCACCATTATTATCAACACATAGAAGTAACTCCTGTTAACATTTCCTCGTAGCATTCTTTCTTCATAATATTAATCATAATTTTAATTTAGATATTTATTTGATAACTACCTCCCTTCCCATACTTAAAACTTTTAATATGAATAAGGACTGAATCTGTTTTAGTCACATTTATGTAGACAGCTTAGGTGCAGTGCTGAATACATGGTAATTGTACATAAGTTCATGGAATTAGTTAATTTTGGTAAGCTCTTCCTATATTTTTAAAATTTAATTTAATTAAGACAGAGGTCAGAAAATGTTTTCAGTAAAGAGCCATACAGTAAATATTTTAGGCTTTGTGGGCCATATGGTCTCTGTTGCAACAACTCAACTCTACCACCATAGTGTGAAAGCAGCCATAGGCAACACATAAGTAAATGAGCGTGGCTGTGTTCCAGTGACTCTTGGTTTACAGAGATAGGTGGTGGACCAGATTCGACCATTAGGCTATAGTTTGCCAACTCCTGAATGAAAACAATACATTGTGATTAGCTTCTCATTATCAATCTATACACTCACTAACACTGCAACTATATACATCTTATAATATCCCATGGCTATACCATAATTTATATAAGCAATCAGACTCTGCTGACATCTAAGTTTTTGGCAATATTCTATATTATAGATGATACTATGTTGCACATTCTTACACATATTTTATTGCACATCTCTGATCATTTCCTCAAGATAAAATCCTACGGTAGAATTCCTAGGTCAAGGAGTAGCCACATTTATTAACTTTTGTTAATTTTTAAAATACAAAATCCTTTCATGATACTGTACTGATCTATATTTCTAGCCAGCAATGTAAACAAACACTTTCCCAAAATATTGTCAGTACTATACATATGTTTTCTTACCCATAAATACTTCATTATGCATGATTGGAGTTTAATATTTGCCTATATTTTTCTAATTAGATAACATTGATGTAAAATGCCATTAATATTAAGTAATATATACCACTCAGTGAAGCAAAGTATACCCCTGTGCAATACAAACCACCAAAAAGAAAATACAAAATATTAAAATCACTCCAGAAAGTTCCTTTAATGTCCTTTTCCAATCAATACTTGTCCCACTCCCACTCCAACAATATAATCATTGTTTGGATTAGTTTGGCCTATTCTAGAATACTGTATAAAATGTTGCCTGTTGTAGAACATAATATTTTAAAAAAGCATATACTCTTTTATATTTCTCTTATATTTATATTTCATTCAGCATAATAGTTTTGAAATTCATCTCTACTGTTGAGGAGATGAACGGTTGTTTGTTCCATTTTACTGCTGAAGAGTAATAAATTGTGTGAGTGTAATTAGTCTATCCCTTCTTTTGAGAGAAACCTGAGCTATTTAAAATTTTTGGCTATTAACGAATAAGCTACTATAAGTATTGTTGTACTGACCTTTTCTTGTGTACAAAAGTTTCATTTCTCCTGGGTAGAGATGCTAGGTCACTGGACAGATGTGTGTTTCATGAATGTTGTCAGTGTTCTTAATTGTAACCATTGCAGGCATGCCATTCAAATTACATGAAGGTTGTCCTTATGTTATTGTCCTACAAGTCCCTGAGGTGCTGCTCATTTTTTAAAACTGTTCTTCTACTCTGTTCTTCAGATTAGATTATTTCCATTGATCTATCTTTAGGTTCATGACTCCTGTCATTTCCATTCTATAAGTTTTAAGTCAGGTATTGTCTTTTTCAGTTCTAGAATGTCCATTTGGCTCTTTTTTATTGCTTCACATTTTGCTAAAATTTCCTGTTTTTATTCATTGCAAGCATATTTTCCTTTACATTCTTAAGCAATTACAACATCTGCTTTAAAATTCTTGTTTGCTAATTCCAGCATTTGAGTTATCTTGAAGTTAGTCTCTGTTGATTTCTTTTGAGAATGGGTTATCTTTCTGCTTCTGAGTAAACTAAATAATTTTGTGTTGTACTGTGAATATTGTACATGATATGATGCAGAAAGTTTTGGTTCTGTTTTGTTTCTCTGAAGAATATTTTTCCCTTTTTCATTTAAGCAGGCAATTTAATTTACTTTGTGCATGCACACACATACTTTCCAGGGCCTGCATTATATTCTTCAAACTAGCAAGACTGAAGGGTTTGGTTTTGATTTGTCAATTTCAGCCACCCTACCTGAAAGAAACTCACCCAGTGTTATTTCCTTCCTTCAATGTTTGACTCCTCTCTACTTTCTGTCTACTTTTGTCTACTCTCCAATGCCTTCAGGTGGTTGTTCTTCATATTTTGTTCATAGGTTATAGTTGTTTTCTGCAGGACTTGTGTGATAGAGCTATTAGGCCACGCCAGAAGGAGAACTTCTCCATTATATATTTTTAAACCACATCAAGTTTATAGGAAATATACAATAATATAGGGTGTGATTTGCAATTAACTCACTGAAAAGGCAAACATTTTTCATGTTGAATAATATGTAACTTATCAGAAAGAAACTTTGTGTCCTTTGCTCATTTTTTAAATTAGATGTTCATCATTTCCTTGATAATAAACAAGTCTTTACACAGTAAGGGTATCAAATATTTTTTTTTATGTTACAAATACATTTTCCTATTTTGTGATCTTTCTATTATGTTTATAGTATATGACACATAGAAAATTCTACTTCCTCTATGTTTATAGGTCTTTCTACTATAAAGTTAATATAACATTTGATTCTTCATAGTTTTTTTTAAGAAATACAGAAGGTCCCCAACATATAATGGTTCGATTTATCATATTTTGACTTTATGATGGTGCCAAAGTGATACACATTTAATAGAAACCAAACTTCAAGTGCCTATACAACCATTCTGTTTTTCACTTTCAGTACAGTATGCAATAAATTGCATGATATATTCAACACTTTATTATAAAGTACACTTTGTGTTAGATGATTTTGCCCAACTATAGGCTAATGTAAGTGTTCTGAGCACATTTAAGGCAGGCTAGGCTAAGCTATAACATTCAGTAGGTTACGTGTATTAAATGTATTACCAACTTACAATATTTTCAACTTATGATGGGTTTATCAGAACATAACCCCACTGTAAGTCAAGGAGCATCTGAATATGTTCACTGCAGAAAATTTTAAAAAACAATCCATGAAAATAAAAATTACCCATAATCCACCTTCTTCCTCCCATATCCCTCTATGAGTAATCCACTGCATGAGTACACCACAATTAGTCTGTCCCTTCTTCTTTAGAGATTCCACAGAAACCTAGCCTATTTACAATTTTTGGCTATTAATGAAGCTACTAATAAGTATTATTGCATAGGCTTTCTTTTTAAAAAATTGGGTATACTTTCAAGTCATTTGGAAAACTAAGGAGAATATGAAAAAATTACACATAATCTATAATCCACCCTTTTTCTCCAATATTTCCAGACAATGTATTATTAAATTTTAGATGTTTCTTTTCTCCTATATAAATGTGTATCATTTTGTTATAAATAGGATTATACCATGTATATGATTTTATATCTTTTTTTACTTAGCATATGGCATGTTCACTTTTTGTTAATGACCCTTAAAAGAATTAAATATTAACTATTAATGAGCTTTAAAATATTTAAAAATTAACTATTAATTATCATATAATACTTTATTTAAGGATATTTTTTATAAGAAGATATATGGTAATAAAAATCAAGAAAAGAGGCCTGGTGCAGTGGCTCATGCCTATAATTCCAGGATTTTGGGAGGCTGAGGTGGGAGGATTGCTTGAGCCAAGGAGTTCAAGACCAGCCTAGGCAACATAGTGAAACCCTCTCTCTACAAAAAAATTTAAAAATTAGCCAGGCATGGTGGCATGTGCCTATCCATAGTCCTAGCTACCAGGGACGCTGAGATGGGAGGATGACTTGGGCCTAGGAGTCCAAGGCTACAATGAGCTACAATTAGGTCACTGCACTCCAGGCTGGGAGACAGAGCGAGACCCTGTCACTAAAAAAAAAGTTTCAATTTCAGTAAAAACCAATCATCAAAAAAAAAAGGTATTATTAATTATAAACTATAAATATTTTTTAAAGTTTAACATGTAATTCCTATTATTATGTTATATGGGTGATATGCTTAGATGTTTGGCCCCTCGAAATCTCATGCTGAAATTGGATCCCCAGTGTTGAATGTGGGGCCCACTGGGAGGTATTTGGGTCATGGGGGCGGATCACTTATGAATGGCTTTGGTGCTCTCCCATGATAATGAGTGAATTCTCACTTTATTAGTTCATGGGATTACTGACTGTTTAAAAAAGCCTGGCACCACCTCCTGTCACTTTTTGCTCCTTCTCCTGCCATATAACACGCCTGCTCCCCCTTCACCTTCTGCCTTGACTGAAAGCTCCCTGAAGCCCTCACCGGAAGCAGATGCTGATGCCATGTTTCTTCAGAGTCTGCAGAACTGTTGTGAGCCAAATAAACCTCTTTTCTTTATATACTGGCCAGCCAGGTAGTTCCTTTATAGCAAAACAAAATGGACTAATATAGTGGCTATGAATGCATGTTTTAATAAGTAAATGGTCTGTAGTTTGTATATGCTGGGCTACAGCTCCAAAAATAGTGTCATCTGAAACAATATTACATATGTTCCCAGAAAATGAAATAAAAACTAAAAATTGCTTAAGTTATAGGAAGAAAATTTTTCTATCTTGATGAAGTCTGACATAAATAACACATAGCACTACACAATCCAGTAACTAAAAAGTAATAAACTAACACATAGGCCACAAATGACAAATACCAGGCAAAGCATATTATCACTTGCCAAATCCACCCCTCATAAAAGACACAACTAATTGATCTAATGACATTCTTTCTGATTGATCCCATTCACAGCAAATTAGGCAATTACCAACTGATTAAAATTGACACAGATGACGTGTTTTTGCTGTCTTTGACGCAAATGGTATGCTATAATGGAAAAAGCACTAGGCTGGGCATAAAGATACCTAAATCCTAATAATGACTGCTATATTAGCAAGTCAGATGATACTGAATAGGTAATTTACTCTCTTTATTGAGGTATGAGATCATGTCTTTCTATTCCCCACTGTACCAAGGACCAAATATTGTACATAGTAATACTACTTAAGGATAGTTTGTTTAGTTAACAAATCAATGTAGTTATGCTTTATTCTGGAAGGAAAGTGGTCTATGAGGAATCTTAAAAGGAAACCCAAGGGAATAAAAAGGTCAGTTTTAAATCTATCACTGCCCAAGTTGAACATGTGTACTGACTGTGCACTGAGAGAACTTGAATAATTGACACAAAAATACTAGAAAAATATTGGAACCATCGCAATTGTACATTCTACTCCTTTGCTTCCCTTTAAAATAGTGATTAATTTTTACTACAGTCTAATAAAATAGTTTTAAACTGAGATGTCTAATAGACACTTCAAAGTTAACATGTCCAAAACTGTAGCAATTCATCGATCACCAAAAATAAAATAAAATAATAAAATTTCTCCACACAGTCTTCCTCATCTCTGCTAACTAATTCCACCCTTTCGCTTGTTCAGGACAGATAATAGTAAGTCATCCCTTTCTCTGTTGCCTCTACTTTCCAAATACATCCCGATGTGCTCATTCTAACCACCATTTCTACCACCCTTTCAACCCACCATCATCTGTCACCTGGATTATTTCAATCACATCAGTCACATAATTATTGGTGTCCCTGATTCTGCCCTTGCCCCTATTCCATCTATTCCAGAACGCACAGCAGTGAGTTCTGATTATAAAACAGACCCTGTCTCTCTTTACCACTCAAAGCCATCTTTGTCTTTCCATTTCTCTTCTTAGGTAGCTAGAAGTCCTTGTACCTACAAGATCTTAAATGATTCTATCTCCAATCACTTTGCTGAACTCCTCTCTTTTCACTCTACTCCTCATTCATTCCAATATAACCACAGTGAATTTTTTGGTGTCCTTCAAAGATGCCAGCTTCATTACTGTCTCAGAGTCTTTGCACATGCTATTTTCTTCTGCTCAGATCATTCTTCTCAGAGATATCTGCATATTTCACTCCTTCACCTCCTCAAGAATTCTGTCCAAATGTCACTTTCTCAGTGAGACTTACATTGACTGCCTATTAAAAACTCCAGTCCCATTCCAACACCAGCACTTCCCACTACCTTTACTCAATTTTATTTTTCTCCAGGACACTTACATTTATTTATAATGTTTATTATTTGTCCTCCTTCCCCACTGAAATGTAAGATCCATAATTATAATGATTTTTGTCTGTTTTATTCACTGTTCATACAATGGTGAGTGACATACATAAAATAATATTTTCAAATGACTATATTCCATATAACACTAAGGTTCTACTCAAGTGCTCAAAGGAATCTCAAAATTCTATATTTGCTTTCTAAAAAATATATTTTTAGTGATGTAATAACTGACTAACACTAAAATATATGCAAATAGTATTACCAAACGCTAACACAATAGAGACAACCAATGCATTAAAATACGATGCCAGATAAACTTGTTTATGGGCCTCAGAATACAATCTCTATCATCTGTTTAACTAATAATATTCTGAAAATTTGAGTAAATACTAAAAAATCATTACCCTTTAGAACTGCTTCTTTTATGTGATTTAGGATTTATTCTATATTTTACATCCCTCAAAAGAGAAAAACACAAAAATAAATTTGAAAGAGATACATATTAGGCACAACTATAATCTGTAACATCTGATTTAAAATTTGCTTCATAAAATAATACAACATTGTTGTCATTTATTGGCTCTGGTAAATGTAACAAAATGAAGCATAATATAATAAAACACTATTTTTATCTGTTTTATACATTACAGTTCAAAGCAAATTCCAGCCCTATCCAGCCAATAAAGGACAGATTATTTTTTTACCTGTTTCTAAATCTACCAGTCTAATACATTCCAGAGTATCACATACACCAAACTGCCTCCTTTATTATTTTTCCAACAGACATACAAGGTTCCTATAAAAATATTTCAGTCAAAATCTAATTATTTGTGGGTATCTGCAACAAGTTTATCAGTGGCAGGCTCTGATCATCTGGAAAGAATGCCAATTACAACTGGAGGATCATCAGGTAGCTTAAGTGAAGTGTGATCTTGTACTCAGAGTTTATATATAAGGGCATGGTACTGTTAAAAGACCATACTTAATTTTAGATTAATTTTTCATAAGAAGAAAGCATTTAAGTTTATTATAGCAAAATAACTGAAAGTTAATGTCTAGGAAGACTAGAATAATAAAAACTTATTAAGGAAGTACAGGTAGAAAAGCTAAGACATTTTATAATATTTATTCATTTTAACAATATTTTCATTCCAAGACATGTAATTCTTTGTATTTGTGTTCTAATGTAGACTTTTCACAAATATACCTTCAAAATCATTGCATAAATTGTTTAAAATATTATATTAATCTATCCTGACAAAATTTCCTGCCAACTTAGTCATTTAAAAATTTCGCATTTGAAGATTTCATTTACATCTGAAACTAAAACATACTGTCCCTTTCTCTGTGAGAAGAAAACTAGCCATTTTATTCAAGAGTATTTGTGTCCAATTATATATAATGTTATTGTGAAACTGCCCTGTCTTTGGAAAGAAGATGATCATAAGCCACTGATTCCTATAATAGGGGTATGAGTTAACAAATGTCACTGAGAAACACTGGATCAATGAGCAATGACCATTATACAGTCGTACTCCCCTTATCCATGAAAGATACATTCTAAGACCCCCAGCGGACGCCTAAAACCACAGATAGCACCAAACCCCATACATACTATGTTTTCTCCCAATACACACAGACATTACACAGTTTAAATTATAAATTACGTAAAGTAAGAGATTAACAATAATAAAATAGAAAAATTACAGTATATTATGATAGTAATATACTGTAATAAAAGTTGAACGTGGTCACTCTCTCAAAATATCTTATTGTACTATACTTGCCCTTCTTGTGATGATATGAGATGATAAAATTCAGACCATGGTTGACTGTGGGTAACTGAAACCATGGATAAGGGGTGGGGGGGACTACTGTATACTTTCTTCAGTTCTTTTTATTTATTTATTTATTTATTTATTTAATTTATTTATTTTGAGACAGAGTCTCGCTTTGTTGCCTGGGCTACAGTGAGTGCCATGGCATCAGCCTAGCTCACAGCAACCTCAAACTCCTGGGCTTAAGCAATCCTACTGCCTCAGCCTCCTGAGTAGCTGGGACTACAGGCATGCGCCACTATGCCTGGCTAATTTTTTCCATATGTATTTTTAGTTGGACAGATAATTTATTTCTATTTTTAGTAGAGATGGGGGTCTCACTCTTGCTCAGTCTGGTCTCGAACTCCTGACCTTGAGCGATCCACCGGTCTCGGCCTCCCAGAGTGCTAGGATTACAGGCGTGAGCCACCGCGCCCAGCCTCTTCAGTTATTTTTAAAATAATTCAGCTATATTTGTCATTGATATAAGTCTATTACTCATGATTCCATTGGCATAACATCAGGCCTGACAGGCATACATAAATACTTACTGCTAATTAACTTTTATTGTATCCATGCACAGAAAAGAGTTAACACAGCAGACATGACACTACTATCCTTAGAAAGGGCTGCTTAAAAGGCTGGCCCTTAGCTAGCATCTGAGAACTTGGGTTTTGGGAGTGTTCCCTAATTGATAAGAGTGGCTCACTGTGCCCAAACTGTTTGTGCAAACAGTATGGTTTATCCTGAACACCTGCTTTCATTCTGGGAATTTGAAATTTTGGTACATATTAGGCAGAGGGTGCCCATATGACCAACTCCAAACAAAAATTGGGGACTGAGTCCTTAATGAACCCTCTTGGTGAACAACATTTCACATGTGTTGTCACAATTCAGTGCTGGGGGAATTAAGCACATCTGAGTGACACTACCAGGAGAGGACTCTTAAAGCTCGTGTCTGGTTTCCTCTGAACTTGTCTCACATGCCTTTTCCCTTTGTTGATTTTGTTTTGTATCTTTTTGATGTTATAAACCTTAGCCATGAATACAACTATATGCTGAGTCCTGTGAGTCTTCCTAGCAAATCACCAAACCCAGGAGTGGCCTTGGGGACCCATAACACTGTCCAGTGTAAGTCCAAAGAGCAGAAACTGTGCCTTACATCTATTTGTATTTCTTAGAGTACATAACATAATCTTATATATAACACATATTCATCATATTTGCTGATTATTATCCTCTTAATATATCCAGACCCAGTGTAAAGATGTGCTGCATCTCCAGTTCTGTGTTACTTAATACTGATGAACTGGTTAAATGACAAAAATATATGTGAAAATAATGGTACAGTTCAAAGAACAAATGAAAAGTTCTTGGCAGGTTCAAAAGTCTATATAGTCCTGTACCTTGTTTCAAAGCTGTTTTGATAATTCTCTGCATGCAAACTTCCTAAAGACTATCCTAAGCATTTTTAATTTCTCTTTTTTATCTATTCACATATCTTTGGAATTTAGCAAAATTTAACATACTTTAGTTGTGTGTAACTGATAGAAGAGGGCAGGCATTTTATCAAGCTTCTGTATTATTTAACTATAGCTCTGTGATGTTTCCGAGAAATAAACAATCCATGCTTCCTTGTACTTTATATAATTCCTTCAGGACTATACCCCACTTACTGGATTAAAAAGACTGCAACACAGATAGCAAAGAAACATTAAAATAAGGCAAAATAAGGCCCAAGGGATGAAAAGAGTTAGTGAGAAGGAGAACATAGCTAGGTTAAAGAAAGTTCTAAGCCATCCCTGATGACAAAGAATTTTTTGGTCTGGATTTCTCATAGCAAAAAGAAAAAAAGCTCTTATTATTTTTAAAGCAAACATCATTATCTAACAGAGACTTTATATCAAATGTCAACTATGCACTTCAAAAAAGCAAAGAAATGTAACAAGGAATTTTTACAAAACATAGCAATTCAGTGACTCTTCATCTTACAGAAGTTCTATTTCCAGAAGAAAAACTGATAATACTAGAATGCTTACTCTATCAATATATGAGACAAACAATATTTTTAAAAAACATTACTAACATAAAAATGTAAATCATTAAATTAGTGAATTCAAACAGCTGGAAAAAGGCCCAAAGCTGAAAGTATCCTACAGAGTTTGTCCAACCATCTCCCTAAGTACAAGTTGGTAACTCCTAGATCCAAGAAAGAGCAATGATTCCATCATTACAGTTGCTATAAGGGGATTTATTTTGGCTTTTTGGAGGTAAGGAAAGTAGGAGGAAGAAAGAAAGAGATTTAGCCATTGTAAAGTTTTCCTTCAGTTCCATTTCCCATGTACTCAGTGTTCACTGTTTTAATGTTGACCAAGAAAATCAAATGGAAAAGCTTTCCTACATAATCATGTTTTGACATTTAGCAAGAAGTCAGATCACTTATTAAAATTCCTATATATTTATCTAAGAACCATACAATTACCAGTATACTTTAGTCATTTATTTTAGTGGTCCTATTCACTGCCCATAATGTCACTGGCAAAAGAAGAATATTATAAAGTTGAAATTTATATTTAAATCAGTAACTCATCTTTTGATACTAACAGAGCTTATAAGCTTGTCTAAATTTCCACAATAGTAAGATCAGTATTCTCAATTCTGTAAGTATCGAATCTCTAAGTCAAGTCACCTTTACTAATCAAATCAAAAGTTCCAAAAGAAGAGGTGATCACTATTTTTTCTCTTCAAAAAAGAAATATATACTTTTATGTTTCTTACTTTACATTCTTAAAAACATATTTCATACAAAGATTCTAAAGTTGACACCATTTTAATAATATAAACACTGGTTAATTGTCACGCAAAAGCTAAGATTTTTTTGTATTAGGTCACAGTTTTCATTATATTGAAATGGTGCAGTTACTGGAACTTATATAAATTCACTGTAGAATCAGAATCATGTAATTATTGACTAAAGTCAATTTTAGAAGTACTAGAATATATAATGATGAAATATTCTAAATGTTATCTGCTGCTTAAGACATTTTAATTGTATTTAAACATTAGGTGAAATATGCAACTTAGACTAAATCAATGTATAGTAAAAACCAATAGTGTATAATGAAGGTATCATGTAAGCTGGTTAAAAAATTATAATGAAGACAGAACTAGTAAGAATATAGCAACCTGGCTGAAATTGATATTCATTAGGGTACTCCTCACATCAATAGGGAGCATTTGGACTCTGTGGTCTTTATCAGTGTCCCAGCTGGTAATGGTTGAAGGTTAATGCCTTACCCAATTCTGTTCAATTTTCTATCCTAATTAGCCCTCCAAATCTATAGCTGTGAGCACCAAGTGTCTGTGCTCAAAAGAAACTAATTAATGCTAGCAAATTAGATCAAGTCCAAAGATCCAACAGCCAAACTCTTAGTTAAATGCTCCTTGTTAATAGGAAGTGTAGCTGTCAATAACTGCTGTTGGTGACTATAATGAGGCATCTTTCCTTCATTGAAAGTGATTTCATTTCTCTTTGTCTCTGGAAAAGCTGTTCCATTCCCTTCACAAACCTAAGTTGCTGGCAGTCTGACCCAATTCTTATGATCAGCTGGGTTGAAATGACATAAAAAAAAAAAATCAAACAGAAAAGCTTTCCTACATAATCATGTTTCAGGCATTTAGCAGAAAGTCAGATCACTTATTAAAATTCCTATATCTTTATCCAAGAATCAAACAATTAGCATGCACAATGCTTTTATATAAAATCCTATAATTAATAAAGCAAAGGCTATAAACAGTAAATAAACTACAATGCAAGTGTCCTGATTCTAAATTATGTCTTATTGTTCAATGTAAATGCAGCTTTCTTCTGCTGCTTGAGCAATACTAATGTTCATTCTTTCCTAATTTACATGGTTAAACAGGGAAAATACTAAAGATTGATCTTATAAAATAATCAATTTTAGACTCTAAAACACTATTTTGGACCATATGGTCTAAAAAAAATCAATCTATGATTACCTATAAGAAATTTAAATGTTCAAAAATCAATTATAACATACATTCTAATAAGAGGAAATGAATTGAAATAATCCAAATGAATCTCAGATTTAAAGATGCTAAGTCTTCAGAAGACTGTAAAGATATTAAATAAACAAAACTTAACCATCAACATCCTAAACAACAACTTTTGATAAAGAAGTAAAAATTAAACAGTTTCTCTTCTGTAACATTACAAAGTAGTAGTTGTGCAACACAAATATTTTAAAGTTATACTCTATTCTTTCATTTTGAAAACTAAAAGTTTCACTAACAGTAAACAAAGGCATTTCTGAAAATCAAAGCCATGAAATCATTCTGCATTTTCATCTGAATCGTGTCATAAAAATTAAACCTATAATTGAGTTAGCTGGCTTTCTTTCATTCTAGGTATCAGGACAACATGTTACAAAACAGCATAAATACAACTTATTTGTATAACTTTAGACTGATATAAGTAATAAGTAAATTTTCCTAGTAGTGAAAAGTTAACCCTATAATTTTATTATCCATTTTTAAGTTTTATCCTCCCTCACCTGAATCAGGATGTATATTTTAAAGTTCTATGATGCAAGTGGAGAAGATACCTCTTGTGACTATCAGCATGACACCTGCCAATGACAGATGTGCACCGAACCCTGTTTGCAGGTGCCAATAGGTTAGTTTCTCCTGACACTCGGGGGTGGGTATTGAAGGAAGGTGCTCTGATTAAACAACTAATTCACAGTGAAAGCAAAACTATAGAATGATTACTTATTTTAAATTACTAACTTACGGATAGATTTAAAAACGGAATAGATCGTAATTCATTTAACTTAAGAAACAGAAATGACCATCACAATTGTTGAGTCTAAGGAACTACACTTAGTGTCTCCATCCATCAACTGCAAAAGTCCTTTCTAAGGGCTGAGGGCAGGGATGGGGAAAGAAATGACATAGTTTTGGAGTTGACACAGCCCTGCTCCCCTGTACAGAAACTTGCAGTGGAAGTACAGCCCATCATCCTCTCTAAAAATTATTGTGGTCCCTCCCCACAGGGAAAAGTGAAGAAGGGGAGCCAGAAAAATAGCCTATGTCAGTAAAATTCTACTTCTTCTTTTTTACAGCCACTCCAAGAGGTAGTTTATTTTTTAAAGATATTTCTACAGTAATATTGCCATCTGTTTTTCTAGTTACTCATCACTTACAAATGTATTATTGCCTCATTTTTTACCTTCCACTGCTTTGTTTACATTTTTCACTAGAGTGTTACATATTAATCAATAATATGTCTCTAGATTTATAGAATATAGAAATATTTCATATTAAAAAACATTTTCCAAAGAAAAACATATATGTGTGGGTGCCTAGTGCATGCATTTACATAAATATCTTCCACTTAGAAACATAAAACAAAAAACTCAGACTCATTGTAGGTCCTTTTGGGATTCCATTAACAATTCTGTAATAGACAATGACACCAAAGAAAATAATCTTAGAATATATATACACATACACGCACATATATATATGAATATGTTGATAGATGAAAAACAGGTACATGTTAGATTTGATCTTTCTTCTTTCCCTATCAAAATCGCCAGAATAACTCAGTTCTCCAAAATACTCATAACAAATTTTTCTCAATATATAACTGTACTTCTGGGGAAAAAATGTTTTACTAGTAATTTGGGGGAATATTTTTAAATTGTAAATGAATTGAACATTGCTGGAAGTTCTGAAAGCTGAAATACTGGTATTTCAGTGAAAGGGTGAGAAGCAATTCATACATATTAATTCACTGACTACTTGACTCTGAGGCTAAGGATTAAATTCAGATCATATTATTAAAAATAAATTTGATCTTTATATGAATATTTGAATCTTACCTTGAACTTGTTCAGAACACCTCTCTCTGGCCTTTTCTCTCATTATTTTAGGGATCAAA
This sequence comes from Lemur catta, assembly GCF_020740605.2. Lineage (NCBI taxonomy): Eukaryota > Metazoa > Chordata > Mammalia > Primates > Lemuridae > Lemur > Lemur catta. Next base: position 152,885,124 of record NC_059128.1, read on the forward strand.
ACATCTTTTTCGACATGTCTAAGATGCTGCTCTGGAAGAAAAAAAGATCTTTCTTTAATAAAGTCTCAAGTAAATCAACAGATTAGGGGAAAAAGAAACATTCTCATTTACTTAAAAGCCTATGTAAATATATTCAAAACTGACTCTTTTAGAGGCTGATAAAACTGTGATTATTTTAGTCATTGAGAATCATCCTAAATATTTTTTGATATACAAAAAAATAAATGCAAGGGACAGAGGCAACATTTTTCCAAAAATTTATGCAAAGTATGGCATTTTTACTTGATAACATATTCCACGCAGTCTTGTCAAAATTAGAATCTAAATCATCATCTTCTTATTAATATAATCCACAAAAAGAGATTTTTCGTTGATACTAACATCCAAGGATAGATGAAGAAATACAAGATTAAGAAACACATGAGTAGTTTTTCTACCTGGTAATGAAAGTAGACCTAAGAAAAGTGGCAGAAGAAAAAGTGGAACTATGGGTCCACATACAAAGCACATAAGATTTCTCTGCATTTTAAACACAGCCTCTACAACTGGACTAAAATGACAGACTGAGCACCTGATCCACAGTCCCAACTGCTCCTTAATTTCTAAGAGAGTCCTGTAAAACAAACAAGAAGTAAGGGTCTTCAGTGAACAAAAAATGATGAGTAATCTCATTACTGAAAAACAAAAGGCAGAAGAGATAAGGTTAAGGGAGGTAATCATATTCCTATAGAGTACCCAGGAAAAAACTGATGCCAAAAGTGGGTATTGCTCCTGTTCTGAAGTAGCAATAAACTTCCCTGAAGGAAACTAAAGAGTTATTGAAGTACCTCTGTAAAACACAAATGGTTGGCTTCTCTTCTGCCTTCAGCCCGTGGGTGAGAAAAGTAATTATAGGTATTAAATTCCCAAAAGACCAGGAAGTTTCCCAGAATCTAGTGACACCTAGGAAAACCATGAACACCCAAACTCGTTCTAGTACTATGCTGTCCTCAACGATCTCAGGATGCAGGCAGCAATGCAGTGACGTATGTTTGCAGGGAAGCTAACAGGGTATCTCAAAAACCAACAAAATCATCAACAAAACAGCCAAGAAGCACACAAATTTGATGAAGGACAACACAGTGAAAGGGAGAAACCAATTGAAATTAATCAAAAAGTAAACAACTCCAAAGAGGGTTAAAAGAGTAAAGGGTTAAAGATTTTAGACTACTATAATAAGTTTATTGAGACAAATAAAAAGACATGAGTCCTCAGACAAAATGGTCCATCGATTACCTAAATGCACTTTGATAAAATGTCTGAAACCCCCAAAATCATAAAAGCTTCAAAAGGGAAAAACATTGCCCACATAAAGTAATGAGAATCAGATTTAGATCATGTTTCATTGGCAAAACATGATGCAACAGGACAATGGAGAAATAACTTCAAAGTTCTGAGAATCACTTTATATCCAAGAATTCTAAAGTCAATTAAACCACCAATTAAGAGCGAGGTTAAGGAAATTTTCGGATACGTAGAAAACTAAAATGTTTACCACCTTCAAACCCTACAGAAAAAAAAAGAAATCTCTTCACTACAGTTGACTCTTGAACAACAAGTGCAGGTCCACTTATACACTGATTTTGTTCAACCAAACACGATTAAACATACGGTATTTTGGGGAGGCAAACCTGCATATACAGAGGGCTGCCTTTCCATATACACAGGTTTTCCAGGTCAGACTACAGGACTTGGGTATACACAGATTTTGGTATATGGACGGGGTAGTTGGTCCTGGAACCAGTCCACTGAGTATACTGAGGGGGGACTGTACTATTGTCATGCAACAACCACTAATGAAATTTAAGTGATGTAGAACATAAACATTTTACTATGCTTAGGGATTCTATGGGTCATAGGGGACTCATCAGGGAAGACTCAAACGACTAGTGTTGATTTCAACAGCTGCAAAAGCTGAAGCAAATGGATTTTCTTCCAAAATTACTTTTCTTCACCTACATATTTGATACCTGACCTGGAATGGCTCAGGTTTACAGTCCTGAGCACCTACCCATGGCCTCTCTATGTGCAGCCAAGAAACACTGTTCCTACTACATTATACTGATTCAAGTCACTAAGGATACTCAAGTGCAGGGGAATTAGACTTTATTCTTTGTGGCAAGGCCACATTCTAAAGAGCATGAGGGACAAGAGATAATGTTGTGACCTTCTTTATAAAATAAAATCTGTCACAAAATATTGTGAACGTCTTTATAAAATAAAATCTATCACAAGAAGTAATTCTATATTGTGATAGAATAAAATTGAACCCATGATGTATAAATGCGAAATATATAAAGCATATTAGAAAAACATACATTTAAATTAACTTGTTAAAACTGCAAAGTACTTGAACATTATCAACTAACTTGACCTAACTAACATTTATAGAATATTCTACCCCATAATAGCAGACCATCTACAAAGATAAACCATACCCTGGCTATGAAACAAATCTCAATAAATTTGAAAGAATTCAAGCCACACAAAGTATGTTCCCTGATGCCAATGTAAAAATAACAGAAAGATCTCTGGATAATCTCCAAATATTGGTAAGCTAAATAACACATTTTTAAATAATCCATGGATCTGAGAAGATATCAAAAGGGAAAACAGAAAATATTTTGATATAAACAAAAATGAAAACGCAACATATCAAAATGTGTGTGATGCAGCTAAAACAGTACTTAGAGAAAAATCTGTAGCACGAAAAGCCTATGTAGAAAAAGAAGAAAGGTCTTAAATCAACTTAAGCATCTACCTTGAGAAACAAAAAAATAATAAATAAAATACAAAGCAAGCAAAAGAAAGGAAATGATGAAGATCAAAGCATAAGTCAATGAAATAGAAGACAAACCAATATAGGGAAAAAAACTGATTCTTTGAGAAGATCATTAAAATTTATAAACCACTAGCCAGACTGATCGGACAAAAAGGCCACAAATTTCAAACATCAGAAATGATAAAACATTTTAAAATGATAATAAGGGAATATTATGAACAAACTTGACAATTAAAATGAACAAATTCCCTAAAAAAACACAACCAAAACTCACTCAGGAAGACAGAGATAACCAGTATTGCAATTGAATTTATAGTTAAAAGCCTGCCCACAAAGAAAATTCCAGGCCCAGATAACCTCTCTGATGAACTGATCAAATATTTAATTAAAAAAAATCAACTCTACACAAACTCTTCCAGAAAAGCACTCTTGAGACCAGCATTACCCTGACACCAAAACCAAAGACATTATAAGAAACACTAAGCCCTGTATCCCTCATGAATATATATGTAAAAATCTTAAAAAAAGATTAATTGAATCCAGTAATAAACAATATATACAAAGATAATATTAATACCTCATGACCAAGGGGGGTTTATTCCAGGACTGCAAGGTTCACTTAACATTCAAAAATCAGTAAGTGTAATTCACCATATTAAGAAACTAAAAAAGGAAAAACACATGGTTATCACATTAGACACAGAAAATACATTTAACAAAAATCCAATATCTATTCCTAATAAAAACCCTCAGTAAAGTAATAGAAGGAAACTTCTTCAACATCTGTGACATCCACAGGAGAAAAAAACAAAAGCCCACAGCTAAAATCATACTTAATGGTGCAACAGTATTTTTTTGCTAAGACAGTGAACAAGATAAAGTCTGTTCTCACCACTTCTATTCAACATTGTACTAGATGTTCTAGTCAGTGCAATAAGGCAAGAAAAATAAATAAAAAGAATCCAGATTGGAAAGGAAGAAATAAATCCCTTATTATTCACAGATAACACGATTGTCTACATAAAAATGAATAGCATCTACAAAAAGTCACCAGAATAAGTGAGTTTAGCAAGGCTGCCAGATAGATGATCAATATATAAAAACCAAATGGAGAAAACATGGGAAAAAATCAGAGAACCAGAAGATAATTCAATAGATCCAATTTGAAAAGTTAATCAGAGAGATAGGAAATGATACTGAAAGGAAATTTAGGACAATAGGAATGAAGAAGGAACAACAGAAAGGGTAAATGCAGTAAACTATTCTTTTCTTGAGTTTTTAAAATTATTTTGACAGAAGCAAAAATTATAGCATTCTTGTTGTATTTGGGGTACTAGTAAAGATAACTAGATCATAAAGGTGAGAGGCAAAGCAATTTTGGTGGTGGTAAGATATCTATATTTCACTTGAATGATAAAATATTGAAGCTGCGAGGCTGTGATAAACCATACATGTATATTGTAATTTCTATCACAATTGCTAAAAAAAATTAAGAGATAAAGTCAAAAATACTATATAAAACAAAGGGAATACTAAAAATTGAAATCAAAGTATTTTCTCTGACCAAAATGGTATCAACCAGAAATCAGTAACAGAAAGATAACAGGAAAATCTCCCAACACTTGGAAATTAAATAGCACATTTTTAAATAATCCACAGGTCAGAGAGGAAGTGTCAAAAGAAATAAAGGAATACCTCATATTGACCTGAATGAAAATGAAAATACAACATATCAAAATTTGTAATACAAAGAAAGGTAAAGCAGTGCTTATAGAAAAATTTATAGCAATAAATGTTCATAGTAGAAGAAGTCTCAAACCAATAATCTAAGCTTCCAACTGACAAAACTAGAAAAAGGACAAAACGAACCTAAAGTAAGAACAAGAAAATAATGAAGACCAGAAATCAATAAAATTGACAACACAAAACAGATGATCAATTAAATTGGAACTTGTTTTCAGAAAGATCAGTAAAAATGACCCAGATAGCTTCATTAGCAAATTCTACAAAATATTCAAGGAACAAATAATACTAATTCTACAGTCTTATGCCAACACATTTTATGAGGCCAGTATTACCCTTAAACCAAAAGCAAAATAAGTATTTACAAAAAAAAAAAAAAAAAACACATGCACACAAAAACCCATAGACCAATATGCCCCCTGAACACAGATGCAAAAATCCTCAACAAAATATTAACAAATCAAACACAGCAACATATAAAAAGGAAAATGCATCACAACTAAACTGAATTTATTCCAGGAATGCAAGGCTGGTTCACTATTTGAAGTTCAATCAATGTAATCCATCATATTAACAGTCTAAAAGAGGAAAATGATACAATCATTATCAATTGATGCAGAGAAAGCATGGGACAAAATTCAATACACATTCATTTTAAAAAAATTCTCAATAAACTTGAAATAGAAGGGAACTTCTTTAACCTAATGAAGAGCATCTGCGAAAATCCTATAGCTAACATCGTACTTAATGGTAAAACACTGAATGCTTTCCCTATAAGAACAGTAATATGGAATAAAATTGCATGGAACTATATATACACACACACATAAGTTCATGTAAAACCTGGTGAAAACTGAAAAAGTCTATAATCTAGTTAACAGTATTGTAGTTCCACCTTCAATTTCCTGGTTTTGATATAATACTACACTTATATAAGGTGTCATAAATGGGCAAAGCTGTGCAAAAGATACACAAGACTCTATAGAGTATTTTTTGCAACTTCATGTGAGTATATAATTATTTCAAAATAAAAAGTTAAAGAAAACAGTTCTAGAAAAAATCATAGGAGAAAATCTTCCTGACCCAGAGTTAGGCAAAGAGTTCTTATATATGATACCAAACACATGATCCTTAAAAAATATAAACATATCAATGAATTAGACTTCATCAAAATTACAAACTCTTGCCCCATGAAAGTCCCTATTAAGAAGATAAAAAGATGAGCCACAGACGAAGAAAAAAATCTCATATGTGACAAAAGACTTGTATACAGAATATATAAAGACTTCTTACTCAACAGTAAGAAAACAACAATCCAATTAGAAATGGGCAAAACTTGAAGAAATACTACACCAAAAAGGATACACAGATAGCAAATTAAACATATGAAGAGATGTACAATATCATTAGCAATTAGGGAAATTCAAATTAAAGTTACTAAGGAATACCACTAAAGACCTATTAAAATGGATAAAATTTAAAAATATGATAATATCAAATGCTAACAAGAATGCAGAGCAACTGGATCTCTCATACATTTCTGGTGGGAACATAAAATCGTATAGCCACTCTGGAAGATAATTTCTTATAAAGTTAAACACAGACTTACCATATGACCCAGTAAATACACTCTTCGGTATTTATCCTAGAGAAATGAAAACTTGGGTTCACATAGAAACCTGTACATAGGCCGGGCGCGGTGGCTCACGCCTGTAATCCTAGCACTCTGGGAGGCCGAGGCTGGTGGATTGCTCGAGGTCAGGAGTTCAAGACCAGCCTCAGCAAGAGTGAGACCCCGTCTCTACTAAAAGTAGAAAGAATTATCTGGTCAATGAAAAAATATATATAGAGAAAATTAGCCGGGCATGGTGGCGCATGCCTGGAGTCCCAGCTACTCGGGAGGCTGAGGCAGAAGGATTGCTTAAGCCCAGGAGTTTGAGGTTGCTGTGAGCTAGGCTGATGCCACGGCACTCACTCTAGCCCAGGCAACACAGCAAGACTCTGTCTAAAAAAAAAAAAAAAAAAGAAACCTGTACATAGATGTTCACTGCAGTTTTCTTTGTAATAGCCCAAACCCAGAACTAACGCAAAACTCCTTCAACAGTTGAATAAATAAACAATGGTTCATCTAAACACTTAAATGTTACTCAGCAATAAAACAGAATGAACTTCTGATACACAACAACTTGGATGGATCTCAAGGGGAACAGGCTGAATTAAAAAAAGATAATCTCAAAGGGTACATATCATATGATTCACTTACATAACATTCTTGAAGTAACAAAATTACAGTGATGAAAGCAGATCATTGGTTGCCAGTAGTCAGAGTTGGGGAAAAGGTGTAGCTATTAAGGGGTAACAGAAGGGATTTTCTTTGTGGTGACGGAAGAGCTCTGCATGGTGATTGTGGTCATAGTTTCTCACATCTTCACATATGATAAAATGTCATATTACTATTGAACAAACAAAAAAAAAGTACGTGTAAAGAGTGGTGAAATTTGACTGAGACAAGTACCTGATTCAACAGTATTATTCAATGCCAATTCCTGGCTTCCTTCTTTACAATTAATTATAGGAGTGTGTCCCAGCCTTTTTTTTCATTTTTGCCCTAAAAGGAGCCTTTTTTGACATTTTTTCCTAATGTTCCCTTAGGAAATATCACAGGTATACTATATATGTTTATGTAGTGCATGTATAACAGTGCTTTATATATTAAACAGAGTAAAGTCTTTGGCCACTCCAATATAAATTTTTGTCTTTTTGAGTGAAATATCACACTCATTGAGAATACATGTACTATGGCTAAGTAAGATAGCATCATTAGAAAAAGCTGGGAAAAGGGTGCATGGAAACTGTACTATTTTTGCAGTTTCTTATAAGTATTAAAGCATTACAAAATAAAGTTCTAACAAAAATATCAAAAAAATATATAAAGAAGAGCAAAAGACCTAGAATAGCCAAAACCATATTACTACACAAGAACAAATTTGATTGATTTGCAACAATTACCTGATTTAAAGCCTTACTACAAAGTTACAGCAACCAAAGTGGTGTAGTATTGGCATAATTAGGATAATCAAATAGAGTAATGTAACAAGTGTCCAGAAATACTTCCACATATATACAATTAATTTATTAACAAATATGCCAAGGGTAGTCAGTGAAGACATAAAAGTATTTTCGACAAATGGTGGCAGAACAACTGTATAAACATAAAAAAGTTCAGCCTGAACCTTTCAACCCCTACTTAACAGTAACCACAAAAATTGACTTGCCATGGAACCTAAATGTAGAAACTAAAACTATTAAACAACAACAACAAGAAAAAACTTCAATTCCTTGGAGTGGACAAAGGTCTCTAAAAACAGACATAAGGCACCAAACAGAAATTTTAAAAATTATAAATTTTACTTCACCAAGTATAAAATTATCTGTTCATCAAAGACAACCATTTAGAAAACTAAAAGGCAAGCCACAGACGAGATAAAGTTCAATATTTTTGTATAGGCCGGGCGCGGTGGCTCACGCCTGTAATCCTAGCTCTGGGAGGCCGAGGCGGGTGGATCGCTCGAGGTCAGGAGTTCGAGACCAGCCTGAGCAAGAGTGAGACCCCGTCTCTACTAAAAAAAAAAAATAGAAAGAAATTATCTGGCCAACTAAAAATATATATACAAAAAAAATTAGCCGGGCATGGTGGCTCATGCCTGTAGTCCCAGCTACTCGGGAGGCTGAGGCAGTAGGATCGCTTAAGCCCAGGAGTTTGAGGTTGCTGTGAGCTAGGCTGACGCCACGGCACTCACTCTAGCCCGGGTAACAAAGTGAGACTCTGTCTCAAAAAAAAAAAAAAAAAAAAAATATTTTTGTATATATATATATGTGACAAAAGACTTGAGTCCAGAATATATGAAGTATTCCTACATATCAATAACAAAAACACAAACAACTCAATAAAAAATGGGCAAAAGACTTGAATGACACTTTACAGAAGATACACAGATTATAAATACATATGTGAAAAGGTGCTCAAAATTATTGATCATTAATAAGATGCAAATGAAACCCCTTATATCATTTCACACCTACCAGAATGACTAAAATTAAAAACATAGACAACAACAAATGGTGGAAAGAATGTAGAAAATCTGAAACTTTCATATATTACTGGTGAGACTGTGAAATGATAAACTACTTTGGAAAACTGTTGAGTTATAAAGTTAAATATGTTCTATTCCTAGGTGTTCATTTATGCAAGAAAAACATACATCTAGAAAGAATGAATTTTTGTCAGTTATCTTCATGTTGAGATTTGCCTATGACTTTCCTGTCTTATCTTTGCATTGATTTGGTGTGTCAAAGTTACACTATTTAAACAATAAATTAGGGACCATTCTCTCCTTTTATATTCTCCAGAACATTGTGTATAAAAAGTAAAGATTATCATCAGATGCTCAAAAGTTTGGTAGAAACCACCTGTCAGGGTCAGTTTTATGGGTCAATGAAAACACACGACCAGAAGACAATTTGTACAAGTCTGCTTATGGAAGCATTATTCACAATAGCCTAAAATTACTTAGCAATAATAAATAATAATACTATTGATAAACTACAACTACAGTAGGACATTACTGAAACACTCAAAATGGGTGAATCTCAAAAACATTCGTTAAGCAAAAGAAATCAGACACAAGACACATACACGATTCAAGAACATGCAAAAGTAATCTATGGTGATAAAAATTAAAACAGCGGTTGTCTCTGGAAGTTTGAGAAGAGTACTTTCTGATAATGTTTTGATTGGGATGCATATACTTATGAAAACTCACTTAAGATCTGTATATTTTACTGTACATTTTACCTCAATTTAAATAGCTTAACTTAAAAAATGAAATAAATCTACACTCATGATGGGAGATTTTAACACATAACTGTTAGAAAGCAGATAAATAGATAATAAGATTTATAATTTTCTCCTTAAAGATACTATTCATCTTTTATTAAATTTGTCTCTACTGGTAAAGGTATTTTTTTATAAATAACATGTTATAATTATTTACTGCCAGTTTACAGGTTCAACTGATTTTTTATATTGCCCTTATAACCAACACAAGCTTACTTATCTCTCTCATTAATTTTTGTAATTTAACAGTAGATTCTCTTCCAATTTCTACGTAGGCAATTATAGGGACAGTTTTGCATCTTCTTTTTTAATTCTTACTAGCTATGTCCTTTAGAAAAGTAGTTAATTAACAACTCATAGGACCCCTGTCTTGGATGCTCAAATTTTGCTTAGAATTTTTGTCAGTTATCTTCATGTTGAGATTTGCCTATGACTTTCTGGTCTTATCTTTGATTGTTTTGGTGTCAAAGTTTCACTACTTAAACAATAAATTAGGGACCATTCTCTCCCTTTATATTCTCCAGAACACTGTGTATAAAAAGTAAAGATTATCATCAGTACCTTGAAAGTTTGGTAGAAACCACCTGTGAGGGTCAGTTTTATGGGTCAACTTGACTAGGTTACAGTCTCCGGTTACTCAATCAAACAATAATCCAGATGTTGCTGTGAAGGTATTTTGCAGATTTATGTAAAGAAGATTATCCAAGATAATTTGGGTAGGTCTGATTCAATCAACTGAAAAGCCATAAAAGCAGAAGTGAAGTTTTCTTGGAGAATTCCCCCTGCTGACTACAACTTTAGCTTATGACTAAGAGTTCCAAGCCTGCTCTTCCCGGTAGTCTGCCCCGCCCTGCACATTTTGGACTTGCCCAGCTGGCCCCCACAATCACTTAAGCCAATTTCTTACAATAACTCTCTCAATATATATTATACACACATACAGATACACACACACACACACACACACACACGTATCTTTTTTTTTTCCTCCCACTGATTGTTTCTCTGGTGGAACCCTGACCGATACACCACCTACCAAGGCTTGGTTTCTGGGGTGTGTATGTGTAAGCATGTATGAGATACAAAGATACAAGGAGAGTTTCAACCAGTACTTCAAATTTTTTAAGGGCTTGTTATTTATTATTGAGTTTATTATGGAGTCTGGTGCAGTTTTAGCAAGTTTATATTTCTCAAGGACACTATCTATTTCATCTAAATTTTCCAAATAATGATATGAAGGTATTCACATGATTTTTTTTCTCTTTACCACACCTGTAATTCTACCCCAATTTTCACTGCCTATGTCAGGGGTAGACAAGCTTTTTCTGTTAAGGACCACAGTGTAACTATTTTAAACTTTGCAGGCTACATACCGTATCTGTCATGTATATTCTTTATTAAAAAAACAAACAAACAAAAAAACACTTTAAAAATGTTACTAACCATTCCTACCTTGAAGGCCTTACCAGATTTGGCCCACAGGCCATAGTTTGCTGACTTCTTTGCTATACTATTTATTTATGTTTTCTTTTTACTCTGTTTTGCCAGAAACTGTCAAAAAATGGGGGCAGGGGGAACCAACACTGAACTTATAGAGGAAACTAGAAGTATGGATAGAGAGAAAAGGACAGATTCAGATGGAGGCCCTACAGGATTGGTGTGACCTAAAGGACCTGAGGGAAAGGGATGATTCAAGGAGGGCTCCCAATTTTCTGTCTTCAACTAAAATGTGACCACTCATTGAGACAGGGAATACAAAAGAAAGACCAGGTAAGACAGGAATTCAGTTGCGGAAATGTTAAATTTAAAGTGACTATGAGACATCTCATAGAGTGAAAAAGTCATGTCTACTTGAAGAGAACATCATAAAATTGGCACTATCTCCACAAATTCCTTTTCTCCTTGCCTACAGCATAAATCATAATTAGGCATAAATAATTAACAGTGTAATTACTGAACAAATTAGAAGACATTGTGGTATACTGATCTATTTTATAAAGCCAATTTCAAAATGTTACCTTTTTCTTTTATTTATATAGTTTTAATCTATATAACTTATTTATGATCTATTTAATCTATATAACTTATGATTTATCATTCATCCTGATGAATCTACTCTTTGCTCTACAAATCTTGCAAAGGTCTTAGACAACATTATTTTGAATCAATTCCTTAAATACAGGCATAGCTTTGTAATACTGATTCATTTTTCCATAAATTGTAATAGAAGTTTACCTACATTATGACTTCAAAGTTCTAATACTCCTATCGAACACATATTTAAAATGGCTTGAAAGACTTCTTATGTTCATTCTTGTAAAATCTCCTAGGCAAAGAAATAATTCTAGAATTAAATAAATATTGATTTTGATTTCTCAAGCTCTTGGTGTTGAATCAGATAATGACTTTAAAAAATACAATTCTGCTAAATATTTTCCCATTTGATAGCATATCACTAAATATCAATTATTAATATTAGTTAATTATAATTATATAATTATATATAATATAAATATTTCAAAGCTATCTTCAATACTACAAATATTATAGATATGTCACTTTTTATTCATTAAATTACAAAGCGATTCCCTTAATGCCAATCTGGTACATATATGTTATGTTAAATATATATATACAAAAGCTTGCAAAAATATAAAACAAATTTTGAAAGTTTGATGCTATAAAGTCACATAAATTTATACCAAGATAAAGAATCAGGATAACAACACCAGGGAAAATTTCCAAAGCTCTAACTTCTCAACATTCTATCATCACCTGAAAGTCAATTTTCACCTTTTTCACTGGCTGAATTTGTTAGCTCAGATTTTGCTTTGGGGCTCATGTGTTCTTGCAATATGGCAGCACTAGATTATAAGGCTACTGACAACAGCATTTGCTATGAATCTACAAAGACAACAGTGAAGCAAATCAGAATATTACAGAATCTTTCAGAGGAAAGAATGTAACACATGAAGGGCAAGGTATGCCTTTGCAATAATGAAAATGTTCTAGTTTAACTAATTTGAGTTTTATTTATGTAATGCCACTTTTTTTTTTATTTCCTACTTACACTTATTTGTTGCTGAAGATATTTTGGTGCTACTGTTTACTCCAAACGAAAAACAAGAAAAAATGCTTGTAATAAAACTGCAACAGCGTTCTCATTAGCAACAGTTTCTGTCTTTAAGTCCCTCTCTACTAGCCACCAAGAACCGCACGCAGATGGCCTGTACAATACAGCAAGACCAGAGTTCTTGATTGTTAGTTCTCACTAAGCATCTCACATCAGGAAGCCAGGCAGACTCCAGTTCTCAACAGCACAAAGATATGGATGTTCATGACCAGATTTTCATGTTCTTGCCAATTTGTTCATACCTTCTTGCTATAATGATAGCGTAAAATGAGGAAGGGGGTGGGGGATAAAGGTCTCAGAATGAGAAAATTAATGCAGTGAGGATCAGCATTCCTTTCACCTTCTTCCCTTCAAGCCATACTTGAATTGACAACACAAAAACAAGAAGGAAATCAATAGGAGAACCCCCCCCACACACACACCCAGTGCTCTGGCCTGCCTTTGGCTGTGAACCAAGAAGATAAGGGCAATGAATGCACAGTCGTCATGACAGCCTTCTCAGGTGAGTATTTTGATTCCATTTTGCAGATAAAGAAGTGGAAGCTCACAGAGGTGAAATGGCCCCAACCTCAGATAAAGTGCTATAGTGGCAATGCCAAGATCATGTAACCTGGTTCCCAAACCTTCCAGGTTACATGCATGCATATAAGGTGGTGGCCTATTTAAGGGAACTTCAGCAAATAAAGTTAAGTGAGCTTCTGCGGTTATCCTGAAACATGGAAACAATGCTTAGACAGTTAAGACTATGTTTCAGAAGCATTACTTTGAAGAAGCAAAATTCAAAACTTCATAGTTCTCATTTTTTTTAAATCAGAAAGTAAAGTCAAAGGGGATTCTGATTCTGCTTCCCACCATGGAAAAATTATTTAAAAAAGAGCAAAAGGAGCAATTTGTCAGTTCACTGAAAAACACATTCAAAAAGAGTAAACATCAAATATTAGGTCAGTCAGTAGCAATCTAATTTGATATAAGCTCAAACTCTTACAAATACAGAAAGTACATCACTGAGGTAGATGTGCCTATTTCTGCTTAGCTTCTGGGTCAAATGCCACCCATATCCCACAACAGTATGCTTCATCCGACTGTCTTCGTCCTATCAGCTTTCTCTGTTAATAACCACCTTGTTCACACTAGCTGTGCCCATTTCCCAACAGCACCTATTTCTTGGACCTCAGATTCTGCAGATTGCTAGGTGTGAAAATTTCCTCCTCCACCCACATTGCTTTACCCAAGATGAACCTAGAAAAGGACAACAAATCTAAAAGTATACCAAAGCAGGAAATCAACTTATGCAATAAGACCTGCCAATTTTAGAAATGTGCTGCAACCTCCATTGTGGCCATAATTTCTTAAATGAACAAGTTTCACATTTACTTTACTTGGTAAAACTCTGAGATTACCTTTTCATACAACCACAATTTCCCATTGATATCTGGTAGAAGATCAGCAGTGTTATGGGAACAGAAGCATATAGCTGAGAAAAGAATAAATGACAGGATGCCTGTGGCCGGTCTTAGCAATACACTGCCTAACTATTTTTTCTCTCATATACGTCTAGACAATGGTAGAATATTTTCAACACTATAAATGTTCCTCAATACCTTTGTCTACTCTATCTCCACTGGTTCTTCTTTATCTTATGATATTTCATAAGATTTCTATAAAGAAAATGTACTACTTTGATAATGGGGTAAGGAAATTATTTTTATATTGAGAGGTTATTTACTTATTTCAAAGATTCAGCCTGTGCTTAAATCATATCATCTTTGTTGGTATGGTCTTCAGAGCCAGTCTAAGTAAACATGAAAACCAGTTCCATAATATAACTTTACTGGGGGGAGGGAGGGAGCAGGGGCTGTGGTTTGGATGTGATGTTTGTCCCCACCAAATTTCATTTTGAAATTTGATCCCCAGTGTAGTGATGTTGGGAGATGGGTCCTAGAAGGGAGGTGTTTGGGTCATGGGGATGACCCGATCCCTCATGAATGGCTTTGTGCCCTTCTAGGGATAGAGAGCCAGTCCTTGCTCTTGCAAGACTGGATTGCTTCTCAGTGGAATGGATTAGTGCCCGAGAGGATAGGTTGTTATAAAACCAGAACGCCTCTGGGTTTGGTCCCTCTTAGCACGGGCCCACTTCCCCTCTGACCTTCTCCACCATGTTTTGACACAGCACAAAAGCCCTCATCAACAGCTGAACAGAAATAGCATCATGCTTCTTGTATAGAACCATGAGCTAAACACATCTCTTAAATAAACCTCTTTATAAATTACTAAGCTTCTAGTATTCGTTTACAGCAACACAAAATGGACCAACATGGCAGAGGTACCATTTCCCAGGATGATCATCTACCTACCACCTTTACCAGATTGTCTCTGGCTAACCTGTGGCTGAAATTCAAATTCACTTTCAGAACAAAGATTTGCCAAAATGAGGACATTAAGATTAACGTACTGTAGAGTCTGAAGGAAAATTTTTTAAAAGTCTCAAAACTACCTTGAACAAAGGTAACAATACTAGAAAAAGTATAAACAAGGTAGTATCTGCTCTTACTCCTCTTGTGGCAATCCCACAAGGTTCTATCTTTAAAGATGGTATTTACGATGCTGAGTTCTCAGTGCTCATCTTGATCTCCAAATTTACTTTGTCCACATTAGCAACTATCTACTGGTAATTTTCAAGTCCCACCAACATCTCAATTCCAACATCAATTTTCTACAACTTATACCTTCATTTTGCCATCCTGGTGTTTATGTTATCCTCCTTACCTAAAAAAATCAGCTGATATTTATAGAGTACACAGAAAGAGCACAATAGATACGTGCAGAAGGAAGGAAAGAATGGTGGAAGGAACTGTTTTACAAACATCATGTCATTTAGAAGCAGGTATGGAGAAACTAAGATGCAGAGAGCTCAAAGCAATCTTGCAGCATTATCCAGCAAATAACTGGTAAAGCCAAACTCTAGTTCAATCTTCATCTTTATTTTTCATCTTCTACCTCTTATTTTTTTAAATCAAAGTTTATTTATTTAAAATCCAACTCAATTCTCTATCGCAAAATTCTCCCTGACCCCTGGCACCTGAATGTGATTTCTCCTTTCTCTAACCCCAAGATTTTGCCTGCACCATCAGAATTACACACACACACTACATATGCAATCTTCTCCTCCTGCTAGATCAATGGTTGGTATGAGCTGAGTTGTGTCCACCTTCCCCCAAATTCACATGTTGAAGCCCAATCCCCAATGTGACTGTCTTTGGAAATAGTGCTTTTAGAGAGGTAATTAAGGTTAAATGAGGTCTTAAGGCTGGGGCCCTAATCCAATAGGATTTGTGGCCTTCTAGGAAGTAAAGAGCTCACTCGCGCGCTCTCTCTCTACCATGTGAGGACACAGAGAGAAGACTGCCATATGCAAGTCAGGAAAAGAGTCCTCCCCAGCAACCAAATCAGCTGGCACCTTGATCTTAGACTTCCTAGCCTCCACTACAGTATGAAAATAAATATCTGTTTTTTAAGCCACCCAATCTATATCATGTGGGTCACCCAGTCTATAGCATTTGGTTGTGCCAGCTCAAGCTGACTAAGACAGATTTTGGCACCAGACGTTCTCAACCTTGGCTATATGGGAGAACCACCTGAGAGGGCTTTAAAAATTTTGATGCTTGGGCCCCACCCCAAACCAGAAACATTGGGCTAATACCAATGTATTTTTAAAAGCTCCCCAGGTAATTCTAATATGTAGCTACATTAAGAACTACTGCATGAAAAAGTTAAGTTTAATGAGGTCAGAGACCATGTCTAACTCATCTTTGTAACTCCTTTTAATTCCTAGCATATGGCAAATATGCAATGAAACTGTTTAACAAGTGATATATATTTAAAAGAGTTTTAGTATTTGATAGTTACAGATATTGTTAAATATTTATTATGTACCTATTATATACCAATCATCATGGTAGAGATTGTGAATACAATAATGAATAAGACAAGCAAGGTTTCTTATTCTGCAGCACAAACATTTGACACTCTACATTCCAATTAATCATGTTTAGAAAATTAACATACCTTTAGATCTGTAAAAATCTCCCAGTAACAGTTCTTTAGCAAAACACAATGAAGGACACTAAACACCAGGTTCTGAAAAAATTTTTCCCTCAATCTTCTTACTTAAAAATCTAAAAATCTAATAGGGGTTTGTGGGGAGGTTAATTTGGTTAACAGTGTTCTCATTGGGGTACAATTTTGGTCCACTTGTATAAAGTACAAGGTAAAACTTCTCATATTTTTGACATCTAAAAACAGATTTTTACACATATGCTATTAATACCCCTAAACAAAAATAATGATACTAATCCAGTCAGTGAAACATAAACTTGAAGTTATTTTTTTCTGTGTTGAGTCAAGAACCCCTTAAGACCAATGACAAGAATTTAGAATCATAAAAGTTTAAGACTTGAAGCAACCTTAGCAGTTATCTGACATATCTCACTCCCTACCTCTCAACCTCAACCCTCACATTATGTCCTTTAGAATAGGTTAATGAAGTCTGAAATAAGAAGTCAGTTCTACTAACTACCAAATTTAGTGTTGATGCCACAACAGTGCACTGCCTCCCTGGGGGATAGTGAGCAATTTTCTAGACTTTTGGTGAATTTAGCTGGCCTATCCTTTCTAGTCATCTGATCTCTGATACATTTAGTTAAAGAGGTAAAAGCATATGAAAAATATTTACTGTTTATTACACAGGTAAAATATTCCCAGTCTCCAAGTCATGTTTTTCTTTCTCTCTCAAATTGTTTATTGTATACAGAAATATCACATCTGCAGGTTTCCTTTTATTTGTTAAGAAAAAGATTTCAGATCTAGAATAGAAAAAACTCTATACACAGGTTAGGATATTTTGGTAGGTTTTTTTAAAAATTCTAAATATTAAAAAAAAAATTTGAAAGACTAGGAGGTGGTGACAATCAGGGAAGACACCCTATGAAACTGACTTTAAAGAGAAGTGTGAAAAATGAACAAGGATCAAACAGATGTGGGGATAGGGAAGAAAGGGAAAATTCTAGAGAGAACAGCATGTACAATGGTCTAGAAGATGAAAAAAAAAACACAGCGTGGCCTATCTTAGGTATATCTTAGGCCAATTTTATTCAAACTTTTTGACCATGACCCCATGATGCTTTATTGGATGCAGGATACATATCAGCATGTATATATGCAAGTGCTGCAGTCCCCAACCCCTGTTGGGGCACTGGTCTGTGGCCTGTTAGGAACTGGTCTGTGGCCTACTAGGAACTGGTCTGCGGCCTATTAGGAATTGGGCCACATAGCAGGAAGGAAGCAGCAAGCAAGTGAGCAAAGCTTCACCTGTATTTATAACCACTCCCCATGGCTCACCTCAGTGCCTAAGCTCCGCCTCCTGACAGATGAGCAGCAGTATTAGATTCTTATAGGAGTATAAACTCTAGTGTAAACTGCACGTGTGAGGGATCTAGGTTGCATGCTCCTTATGAGTTGCATGAGAATCTAATGCCTGATGATTTCAGGTGGAGCTGAGGCAGTGATGCTAGCAGTGGGGAGCAGCTGCAAATAGATTACCATTAGCAGAGAGGTTTGGCTGCACAATAAATGTAATGTGCTCAAATCATCCCCAAACCATCCCCTCCCTGCGGTCTGTGGAAAAATTTGTCTTCCATGAAACCAGTCCCTCGTACCAAAAAGGTTGGGGACCACTGTACAAGTGTGTAAGTACCCCACCCTATCTGATCTATCACTACCCAAACTCTCACTATCCAAACTAAGACCCCTAATAGAATCAGACAAATTATTTTTAGGACAGAGCTGGTATCCCTCCCGTACCAGAGAGCATTAGAGCATTCACACTCACAACCTTCTCAGGATTGCCCTTGGGCATGGTAGTCCTTTGCAGTTTTCCAAGCTGATCCACACTCCCAACTCCTGCAGTAACCAATGACTGACAGATGGCACAAAAGGCCAACTCCCTTGCCTCCAAGGGAGAATAAACTGTACTTTGTGGTGCACCAGGGCTGATTAGGCTAAGACTACCCTTCCCTAAAACCACATCCTTGCTCAGCTTCTTCCCTTTCCCTCCCCTGTTTCCCTTATTCTCTTACATGTTTTTTCCTAAGGGTAGTCTATTAATAAATCACTTGCATATAAAACACCCAAGTGGTACCCAGACCGAGTGACCAGATCTTATTCTCTAATATTATGCCCAAATAAAAGGAAACAGGGCTTATCAGAGAAATAACTAATTCTGTGCATCAGCCACAGTAGGTACAAGATGAGCTGGTGCTATCTTGTGTGATGAAAAAAAGGAGATGCTAAAAAAAAAAAGGATGAGAGCATATCACAAGGACCCAGAAGCTAGCTTGGAGAAACTCTCACTGGCCAAATCTGGGAAAACTGGAGCACAAAAATTAATTATGTACATTAACAAAGTATAAACCATTGAAAAAACAGGAATTCATGAGTCCTTACCAATAATACCAATAATAAATCCATAAATAAATGAATAGGAAACAAAGCGATCTCTTGCTTACCACAAAATGTCAAGAACAATCTAGTAAATGAGGAAGGATTGCTGGAGGTAGAAAAATCATCATTTTGCAACCATCATGGGAAAGACTGAATTAGACAAAAATCATCAGTGGATGCTAAATCAAAGGGGAGTATTTGATAACCAGATATTTACATGGTCTTAAATGACCTTCTAACAGATTACTTATTAACTGCAAAAGAAAAAAACAGCAAACAAATGGGGAAAAATATTGAGTTGGTGATCAAAATTAACATCGCCTGTGAGAGACAGACAGAGATCATGTGCCTCCAAATGTGATACCCTGAAAAAGGCACGTCACCACATGTGCAATATTCAGCTGGGCTTGAGGTTACCCTCAATCAATCTAAACAAAAATCAAATCAACAAAGAATGAGGAAAGTTCTATTTGTCACTCCCTTACCTAAAAACTTGTGGTGTCTTTCCACTGTTCTTAGTACAAAATTCAAATTCCTTGAAGTGGTTTATAGGACATTTCATGATTCAAAACTGAAATCCCTCTGCTGCCATGCATGGCACACACTCCTCTTTGATCTAATTCTCCTTTCTTAGGTTCTTTGCTTAAGCCAGTGTTTTTCATATTTCACAGAGCAACCCATCAGAAGGTTGTTAAACTAATCTAGTAAGACAAAACCAATGCACTTTCTATGGCAAATACACTTTTAATTTAGAAACATAGAAAATATGGATGTTAAACATTTTTTTAAGTTCCGAACTACCAAAATAATTTATGTCTAAGAAGATACTCTGAGAGATAGAGGCAATAATAAAATCAAAATTTTTCGAATCAGCTCCATAACTTTTTACATATTAATCACATAACACTCAGAAAAAAAAAGATCCTGCAAATCTGTTTATATGTTTAACTTAAAAAGTAAAATTTTCCAGTAAATATAAATGCTAGTACCCCTAAAGCTAATCTACCTACATCCACATAGGAACCACTAAAAGAACCCCTGCATCCCGAATACTCCAAGAGTAGCCATAATGACATCCTCCCAAGACACATACACCTTAAGCACCCTCTCATGAAATATCATGACATTCTCATCCCACTTTCCACCCCGAGCCCTATCCCTGCTGCATTTTCCATCCCTTATCAGATTCCTAGAAAAAAATTACAAAGGAGGGACACCCAGATACATACACACACACAAACTTGATTACAGAAACTTCCTTTAGGTTACCACTGCCCCACTGTGCAAAAGTAGAGAATGAACCCATGCTAATTGACAGATGGAAGAAAAACCTCCTATCCTGCTAAAATGGAGGAAAGGTAGAAGAAAAAGGAGGGAGAAAGGAATCACTTCTAGTTAGTAGAGAAAATAAAAAATCAAAATTATCCAGACCAGGTTCCTGAGGGCTGTCAATATAATCACGTCCCAAAACTTCTCTGGAACATGGCAATAGGTAAAGGCATAACTGAGTGTTCTTTCAGTATTTTTGATTATTGGGCTATTTTACAACTTGTTAGGGACAGAGGTTAACTTCTAGAATTTTGTCAAGTAGAGTTAGAAATGATTTCAGACTATTGGAAATATAACTGCAAAGATTACATCTTATGGCCTTGTTGTAAATTAACCAGTTTTTATCTAAGGCAGCAATCTATGAAACTGACAATGTATCTAGCTTCTCAAATGCTTTTTGTACTTATTTTTACATCTTACTGGTTCTCTCACTAATAAGTTGAGGAAAATCTTCAACATATACTCATTTTGTATTTGTATGAGTGATAATTTTACCTTTTTGAAAATTATACTTTCATAAGCATCACTTTTAACATTGTTTCTATAGGTAATCATGGACTCTACATTAGAAATAAACAATCTTTTAAATTTTTAATCGCCTAAATTTGACTGGATTTTTAAAACATACAATCTTTGTAGAAAGGGTTATTAACTGGTAAAGAAGCTATAACTTGGAATAAGATTGTGGAAGTTATACTGTGTATTTCTGAATCATTACTATTGAGATCAAAGGTCCCATTTATAACTAAAAGATGTAAGGAGAATTTCCTCTAGGAATAGGGAGATTAGACTGACAGAAAAACAAAACTAAAGGACAAGTCAATAAAACTAGGAGAGTTTAGAACAGTGGTTCTCCTCTATTCTGTGTGCACATTAGACTACCTCTGGAATATTTTTAAATGTTGTTGACTTAGGCTCTATCCCAGACAAATTAAATCTGAATATCTGGGAGTGTAACCCAGGTACCAGTACTTTTTAATAGTTTAATCTCTCCTCACAGCCACTTTTCCGGGGTGTTTTGGATTCTGTTCAGCCTTTTCTCTCTGCATTCAAATTGTAAGAGAAAATAATTAACATAATTACAGCTAATAAACCTACAGAGTTATTACCCCTACATTAAAAAAAGGAAAATAGCACTTTTTAATATGTTTGCTGGCCATTAGTCTGTCTTCTTTTGAAAAGTTTCTGTTCATATCCTTTGCCTATTTATTGATGGGGTTGTTTGATTTTTTCTTGTTGATTTTCTTAAGTTCTATATAGATTCTTGTTATCAGTCTTTTATCAGATGTGTAGAAAGCAAATATTTTCTCCCATTCTGTAGGTTGTCTATTCACGCTAAGGACAGTTTCCTTGGCTGTACAGAAGCTTTTTAATTTGATCAGGTCCCATTTGTTTACTTTTGTTGCTACTATGATTGCTTTGGGGGTCTTCTTCATAAATTCCTTACCTAGACCGATATCTAAAAGAGTCTTCCCTACATTTTCTTCCAGAATTCTTAAGGTTTCATGCCTTAGGTTTAAGTCTGTTATCCAGTGTGTGTTGATTTTTGTGAGAGGTGGAGGTGGGGATTCAGTTTCAATCTTCTGCATGTGGATATCCAGTTTTCCCAGCACCACTTATTGAATAGAGATTCTTTTCCCCAATGTATACTTTTGTTTGCTTTGTCAAAGATTAGATGACAATGTGAAGATGGTTTTATATCTGGGACCTCCATCTTATTCCAAAGGTCTATATCTCTGTTCTTGTGCCAGTAGCACGCTGTTTTGGTTACTATAACCTTGTAATAAAGATTGAAGTCTGGCAGACTGATACTTCCCAATTTGTTTTTTTGCTTAAGATTGCTTTGGCTATATGAGGTCTTCTCTGGTTCCAGACGAAGCGTAGAATGATTTTTTTCAGGCTCAACATCTCTAACCATTAAGGAAATGCAAATCAAAACTACAATGAGATATCATCTAACTCCAGTGAGAACGGCCTCTATCAAAAAGTCCCAAAATAACAAATGCTGGCATGGATGTGGAGAGACTGGAACACTCTTACACTGCTGGTGGGACTGCAAATTAGTACAAACCCTGTGAAAAGTAATTTGAAGATACCTCAAAGAGCTAAAAATAGAAATACCATTTGATCCAGCAATCCCACTACTAGGCATCTATCCAAAGGAAAAAAAGACATTCTATGATAAAGACATCTGCACTAGAATGTTTACAGTAGCACAATTTACAATCACAAAGATGTGGAAATACCCCAAATGCCCATCAATACATGAGTGGATTAATAAATTGTAGTATATGTATACCATAGAATACTACTCAACTACAAAAAACAATGGTGATCTAGCACCTCTTATATTATACTGGATAGAGATTGAGCCCAACCTTCGAAGTGAGGTATCACATGGATGGGAAAATATGCACCATAGGTACTCACCATCAAACTGGTACTAACTGATCAACACTAAGGTGCTCACATAGTGGTAATTCCCACTGGGTGCTGGTCAGGTAGTGGGCGTAGTGGGGTGGGAGATTTCTGCAGCTAATGGAAACAGGGCACACTGTATGGGGGAAAGACATGCTTGTAGCCCTGGCTTGAGCGAGGCAAATACATTTCATGTAACCAAAATGTTTATAACCCCATAATATCCTGAATTTAAAAAAAAAGGAAAATAGTTTAAATAAAACTACATATAAGTATGTAGCCTGCATTTCATTGTTGCGTTCAGAGTTTCTTGAGGAAAATAGACCCTATGAAGTTACACAAAAGTTGCTGTCAAATGAAAATCAAACTTGTATAAAGATCTCAAAAAATGCAACATAAAACAATGGTAAAACAGATTTTGCTATATAAACTCATTTGGCATAACTGTCCACTCATCTACTTGCTATGGGCACATATCATTGTGGACTGTAAAAAACAAGTAACATATCAAAACAAGAGTCTAAGTGTCAACTTACAAACCACACAAAAATGAAATTTTAAAAAAGCTGACTTCAATGCACTTTATTCTAAAATTTAGACAGACAAGTCAATTTAGAAAACATCTCACTTGTTGACTTCACATTCTTATTTTCCATTGCTTCCACCCCTGCTTTCCACATTCCAGTCAAATACTTTAAGTATTTGCCACTTGACTGCCTAGCATACTCTTTCCCTAGCTCCTCACAGGGCTGCTCCCTTTCATCCCTCAGATTCCAACTCAAATGACATGTCCTCATAGAGCTCTTCACTGAGCACTCTACCTAGAGTAATCCTCTCTTTACTATCTACATGATACTGCCTATTTTCTTCATAATGTTTATTACAGTCTGTAAAAGTGTGTATATGGTGGGGGGAGGGGTGTTCATTTTCTTTCTTCTACTGCTAGAATATAACCTCTACTGGGAGCAAGAATCTTGTTTGTCCTATATACTAGGGCCTAAGTCCTAGAACAACACATGGCATATACTGGACACATCAAGTATTTGTTTAGTCAATAAATACTCAAATGGTGGCATGGTCTACAGTGCTCGACTGGAAATTAAATTACCTGGGTTCTATCCAGACTTGCCTCTACCATCAATTAGCTGTGTGTTCTTGGGTACACCACAAGATTAGAATGGCTTAAGAGTAACTGGAAGGTAAGAAAGTGAAGACAGCAAGTATGAATTTTTTTTTACTAAATTTCCTTGTCTAACACGAATACAGACATATGGAAGTCTTTACTCAGTTTCCTCATTTGTATGAGTTACTTTGAAGGTCACTTTCAGTTCAGAAATACCAGAATTATATGGGCCTCAAACTGAACCTTAACTTATCCACCCCTCCATTTCCATTCCTTCTAGCACCATGAACCAAATCAGGGTATTCACCCTGAAACTAAAAATCACACAGTGCACTTTACTACCTACACCTCTGCTTATGGCTACTGCCTCTTCTCCAACTCCAACACCTGTAAATTCTATCCTTTAAAGTCCAGATCAATTGCTAACTGCTTCATAAAGTCTAATCCAATTATCTAGCCCAAAACTGATATGATCATTATGAGTTCAAGAATTCCTTTATGCTTCAAGCTAGAGTACTCCCTGATTTTACTACTACCTGCTTGGACTAGTAACTTAGCCTCTATGAGCCTCAGTTTCCTAATCTGTAAAATGGAGATAAAAGAACCTACCATACCACATACTACTGTTGGATAACTGAGAATATTCAGCTTGATAAAGCATTCAACTAATATATTATTTGTGTGTTACACATATTTTTCATGTTCCTTGAGGGCCTCGAAAATGTCTTTTTCAATTCTGAATCTCCAAAGGTTTGAAACCATTTCACCTCCCCAATGTCTTTAATTTTCATATCCATAAAATAAAACAAATGTTTTGGATTAATTACCATTCCATCCAAACATGAATTTCTCTATCTATACCTTCACATAAACAGCCTAAAGTAAAGATAAAACAGGTGAGCTTCTGTAAGGGCAGGGATTCGAAGGAACTAACATTGCTTCAAAAGGAAATGAGGGAAGCATGAAAGTTAAAATTACTTTCAAGACTTTGGAGATCCTTTCCAAACAAACTCATTCTTGCCACAGTGATGGATCTTTTGAACTGCCGTTTTTAAGTTGGGCTTCAGGATGAATTTGGGGTCTTTGAACTTCCAAAAACAAATGTAAAATGGTGACTAGCACGCATAGGCAAATGCTTCTGGGGCAAGAGTGTCCACAAGAGACACTGTTAAAGGAGTCTGCCCCAAAGAGGCAAGAAGATAACGAAGAGACTAATCGCGTTAAAGACGAAAATATTTTTAAGTCACAAATGGACGGCAGTTTAGACAACAAATCCAACCTCACCTAACCCTAACTCCCTAAAAATGAGCAGGTGATGACCTAGGACGGAAAGAAGCCCTCCAGGCGCAAGCCATTTGTGGAAGCGGTGAACCTCAAGAGCTCGGCACCTGTCCCAGGTCGGCCTCCAGCCCGCACAGCACGCGGAGCGAGACCCAGGTGGAGACCCCTCAACAGAACCCCGCTTCCCGCCCCCATACCTGCGGGGTCGAGTGCCATCTCGGCAGGCGGAGAACAAGGCAGCCGGGGTCGGCTCTGGGATAGGGGGCGGGGAGGGGAGGAGCCTCTGGAAGGTACGGCCTCTGGAAGCCTCCCGCGACAGGAGGAGGAGCGCGGTACCCTCCGCGCAGCCCGGCCAGGCCCCTGTCCCTCTCCCTCCGTACTTCCTACTTCCGCCTCCCATTGCGCCTGCGCCCTCCTGGCCCCGCCCGCATCCCATAACTCCGCGGTGGAACGGACTTCGCCGAGCAAATGACCCCGGGGAATGGGGCGTGGCTGCCCGCGTCTTGGGGCGGGACCGTCTCCGGACGCGCGCCCCCTGGCTCCGGGAAGCGGGAGTCCCGGGTTGCGGAGCCGCTGCAGCTGTGTGTGGACCGGAGCCGGACCCGCAGCTACTTTGGGACTGCGCCTCCCTTGGCGGCCGGATCACGGTCCGAGCCCCGCCCCCCATACCAAACCAAGTGAATCACCTCGTTAGTTTGTTTTTCACTAATGTTCATTCATTTACAAAAGTCTATTTCACGCCTGCCAGGTTCCAGCTACGATTCTGAATACTAGGGGAAAAGAATAGCAATAAAAATAAGGTCCCCATTCTCAAGGAGCAGTGTTGACAGGGAAGTAGGATAAAAGCAACACGCGCTAAATGTGCACAGCTAGTACTACCATAAATATGGTATAGTGTGTGCAGTTTAATTTCTCTTCCAAATCTGAGGCCTATGGCTCTCCTAGGGGTAAAAATTAAAATGTGGGCGCTAGCTGTACTTCACTTTTGTAAAATAATATCCCTGGACGTGCAGTCCGAGTTGGGTGATGTTACAAATCCTGCCTCTGTCAATTAAAGCTGTATGTTTTGTGAGAAAAATGGAGGAAGATAATAGCCATACGGCTTAAGACCCCTAACTGCCCTCTTGTCAATGAAAGAAACTTTCAGGGTGGCACTTGGGGTCATTTCAACTCACAAACCAGTCTTCAGAAGTGCTTCTTTGTCAAATCCACCTTTAACTGGCTCCAGCCTCCAAAGGGTGAGGTGCGGCCTGGGACAGATGTTTAGAAAAACAAGGAGCAGCTGCTTCTTCCCTGCAAGGGATTTAAGGCTTTCAAAATGATCCCCTCCCCACCTACCTGCGGGCCCTCCTCCCCTGCTGCTGCTTCCGCCTGGTCAGTTGGCAGAAAAGCTGAGGCAGTTGAGCAGGGCTGGGAAAGTGGGTCTCTGCTCAGCAGGTCTTCCGTTTAAGGGCCTATTTGGGCATAACGGCCCTTATTACAGCTGTAGGTTGAGGTGCCAAGGTGCAGAATTAACGTTTCACTCAGCCAGCCAGTAAATCGACTCCTTTTCCCTGTATGTTTTATAAATGTGCTTAGAAACACACCAAATTCACTGGTGCACCTTTTATTTTTCTGGAGGTGAAAGATTTAATTTAGAAAACTGAAGCAAATCTTTTGAGAAGATGAGGTGCAGTGTAAAAACACAGGTCAGACACCCATATTCAAGTAATTAAACTAAATCTGTCTATACACAAGAGAGTATCATGATAAAGGTGGAAAGTGTGGAGAGCTGCAATCAGAGAGACCTTCACTTGAATCCTGTAGTACAACCTATTAGCTTTGTGACTTGAATAAGTTCCAACGTGTTACTGAACTTTAGTTTCTAATTTGCAAGGTTGTTCTAGGGAATAAATGTATTATCATATAACACATTTGAAGGACCACTTCTACAGTTTTTCCCGTAACTATCACTTGAAATATTACTATTTAATGTTTTGTATTTAAGTCAACTCACTTAAAAAAAAACTTAAATAGGCACTATTTTGGTATTGTGCTAAGCAATAATATCTGTAAAATCATGGGTTTTCTGTGGCCCATAAAATGGACTGCTAGACCATTTTAGAAGAACCATGAGAAAAACTAGCAAGAAGAGAATAATACATAATAGCGTATCTCTCTCCACTCTCATATCAAACTAGATACTTTTGGGGGAAACAGAGTCATTACAACCTAACTAGAGAAGATAAGTCATTTTTTCAAAAGTTAAATCATAGAAATTTAATTAGCAATTGAAAAATAAAAAATTTCCTGAAGTATCACATTATTAATATACAATTCTTTGAGTAGTAACTGCAATAGAAGCTTAACGAGAAGGGAGAGCACTTCATCCTGGAAATGAAGAACTGTGTATTATCCAACCATGATCCCTAGGGCTCAGACAGCATCTGGCACCTAATGGCCCCACAGTAGTCTTTCTCAAAGGATTGAATGCCATGGTGGTTAGGAATACTTAAAAGACAAGTTAGAAATTATGCTTGGCCTTGAGAAATGGGGAGCATGGGTAGGCAGAGAAGAAAGCATGTCATGCTGGGAGAAAAAATGATAACAAAAGCATCTAGGATTTGAGCTGTTCTTGAAGAACAGGTGCAACATGGAAGAGGTGGAGGCTAAGGACTGGAACCAGATGAGCAAAAGCACAGGGGTGGGAAGCACAGGGCCGTGTGGCAGGCATGTGGGGGGACGGGTAGGAGGCAATGTGTTTGAGGATTTGGGAAGTTAGGGCAGTTATAAGTGAGGTTGTGCTGAGAGAGGCCAGATCTGCACAGCCTTAACCGTTAGGCTGAGGGGTGTTTGAGTTTGTTACTATAAGCAGTCAGGAGCTATTGAAGGGTAACATAGAAAAATAGCTTGTAGCCAAAATTTTCTAAGGGTGTTTTATAAATTGTTTATAATTTAGGTTGAATGAATGAATGAATTTAGGTAGAAAAGAAAGAGCTAAGAGGTAAGCAGACAAGTGAGGAGGATATTGCAGTAGTTCAGGCATGATCTGACAAGAGCCTGAATTAGGATATGTAGAAATGTAAAAGGAAAGAAAGGATGTGAGAATGATTGCAAAGGAAAAATCTATACTTCATAATTGGACTTAGGAGACTAGGACAAGGTATCAAGAAGATCTCTAGATGATCCCTTTCCTTGACAAGTGTATACAGACAAATGAGAAAATCGTGGCAATGTGCCTATTCATGCCTAAAATGATCCTCATTGGGGAATGGAAACGTGGGGTGGGGGGCTCTTACTGACACACGAAGACCAATTAGGAGGAAGTTGCAGCAACCCAGGGGAGCAATAACAGCGGTTGAACCATGGTAGAGCATGTGAAGGTAAAGTATTTAGTATGTAGACTGGACATTAAAAATACACACACACACACACACACACACACACACACACAGGAACAGATGTGTGTCTATATATTTTTTTCTTAAGCTAATATCCAAGGAATGTGCAAGTAGGAACAAATATCTTAATTGTTTATCAAGTCAATTCTGACTAGATCTAGCATTCCTTTTTGCTGTATGTTGCTATACAGTTAGTTATTTTTGAAATTGAGATGGTCAGTCAGGTCGTGCTTGCTTCTGACTCTGCCCAGCATCAGAATTAGACTTTCTACCTATAGCTCTGCTCTGCTCTGTCTTTGAGTAAGTGAGAATCAAATCTGAAATAACATTTGAAGCCCCTTCATTACCAGTGGATGGAGTTTAGAACTAGTTCTTGGCTATAAGAGCACTAATCAAGGGTGCTTGGTGGCCCTGCCTGCTTTCTGAGTTGCATGACTTAGCACCCAGTCCTCGTGGCCTGTGCCCTCTCTGATTTGAATGGACTTAGGTCCAGGATGACATTTGTATTAGTGACGCTTGTATTATTTGCTATGGCTGCCACAACAAAGCATCATAGCCCAGGAAGCTTAAACAAGAGAAATTTATTTTTTCACAGTTGAAGCCTAGAAGTCTGAGATCAAGGTGTTGACAAGGTTATTTTCATCTGAGGCATCTGTTCGTGGCTTGCAGATGGCCCTCTTCTCCCTGTGTCTTCATATGGTCTTCCCTCCGTGTGTCTGTGTGTCCTAATGTCTTCCTGTAAGGACACCAGCCATACTGGATTAGATCCACCCAAATGAACACCTTAATGACATCATTTTGACTCAACTATCTCTTTAAAGACCCTGTCTCCAAATACAGTCACGTTCTGATGCACTGGAGGTTAGGACTTCAATGTAGGAATTTGGGGAGGCACAATTCAACCCATAACAATAATCAAGTTGTTTTTTTTTTTTTACAAGTATTAAAACCCTTCCCTGAATCCCAAATCACTTGGCTAGAGCCCTGACAACCTGCCTAGCTTTAGCAATATACTTTGGCCCTGTTTCACTGGTGGTAGAATAGAGCCTGCTTCAGTCTGAATCAGCCCACCTAACCATTTGAATCAGCTCCCTTCAATCTGTTCCTCATTACCCACATCTGATTGATCTGAACATCTACTCAGTTCTCCTTTCTTAACATATGTTTATTTCATCTACCAACCACACTGTCATAACTCTTAGTTCAAGATCTCCCCACTTTTGTAGAGATTATTATAACAGCCTTCTAACTGGCTCTCTGCTCCTAGGCATTTCCTTGCCCCACCCATTCTCTCTAATCCATTTCACCCATAACAGCAAATATGATCATAAAATTTCTTATATAAAATACCTCAGTAAAAGGCAACCTGTGGAATGGGAGACTATATCTGCAAAGCATACATCTGATAAGGGATAATACAAAATGTATAAGGAACTCAAGTCAATAGCAAGAAAACAATTAACTGAAGTTTTTAGATGGGCAAAGGACCTGAACAGACATTTCTGAAAAGAAGACACAAAAATGGCCAACAGGTATATAAAAAATCTTCAATGTCACTAATCATCAGGGAAATTCAAATTAAAATCACTACGAGATATTACTTCACATCTGTTAGAATGGCTATTATCAGAAAGATAAAAGATAATAAGTGTTAGAATGTGGAGAAAAGGGAACCCTGTACGCTGTTGGTGGGAATGTAAATTAGTACAACTGCTATGAAAAACAGTAAGGAGGTTCCCTGAAATATTAAAAATAGAACTACTATATGATCCAGCAATCTCACTGCTGAGTATGTACTCAAAGAATATGAAATCAGTATGTTGAAGAGATATCTGCACTCCCATGTTCATTGCGGCATAACTCACAATAGCCAAGGTATGAAATCAACCTAAGTGTCTATCAACATATGAATGGGTAAAGAAAATGTGGTATATGTATAAAGGAATACTGTTCAGCCTTAAAAAGTGGAATTCTGTCATTTGTGACAACATTGAGGAACCTGAAGGACACTATGCTACATAAAATATGCCAGGCACAGAAAGACAAATACCACATGATCTCACTTACAGATGCAGCATAAAAAAGCCAAAATCATAGAAATAGAGTAAATTAGTGGTTACATGAGGCAGGGGTTGGGGTCATTGGGGAGATGTTAGTTAAAAAACACAAAATTTCATTTATACAGGAGGAATAAGTTTAAGAGATCTATTGTATACCATAGTGACTTCAGTGAGTAACAATATATTGCATATTTGAAAATTGCTAAGAGAATAGATTATAAGTGTTTCCATCACACAAAAAAATGAGTATGTGAGGTAATGCATATGTTAAATAACGTGAGTTAGTCATTCCACAATGTATGCATATATCAAAACATCATATTGTACACTATAAATTTATACAACTTTTATTTGTCAATTGAAATAAATAAACAAATAGATCCTCAGTGGTTCCCATTATAAATAAAATCCAACCCTTTCCTTTAACAAGGTTTACAAAACTCCCAGCTTACTATATCATCTTTTCATAACCAACCTCCTTGTAATGTACAATTCTGCTACATTAACTTACATACAATAGTTTATTAAATTATCTGTGGAGACTTCTTTGTGCACTATACTATAAAAATGAGTGAGAGCCTGTGTTTAACTTAAAAACTTGAAACTGACTGCAGAAAGAGTGTCTAATGGAATGAGAAGTCGAAGAGCTAAACTCATTTTTTCCTCCCTTACTTTTACTTTTACCTTTTTAATTGCGATATAACCTATATACAGTAAAGGGTACAAATCTTTGTGGGCTGAATGAGTGTTCACATACGTATACACTTTTGAACTACCACCCATGTCAAGATACAGAACATTTCCAGTAATCCAGAAGGCTCCCTGACACTCCCTCTGAGTAAAACTCCACCCTACGAAAGTAACTAATCGCTACACTTTTTTGAGCATTGATTAGTTTTGCCTGTTTTTGAACTTTATGTAAATGTACTCATTGTGTCATCCTTCACGTCTGGCTTCTTTTTTCTCAACTCCATAGCTATGAGATTCATTCATGTTGTATGTGTCTATATATCTGCTCTTCTACTTCTGATGTGAAATTTGCTAAATCATTTATCCTCCTGAGCTTTGGTTTTCCCATCTGTAAAAATATAACCCATTTCTCCATGATCAGTTTAAGCCTCAATGACGCCCTACTACAAACACCGATAGTGGTGTCGAGCACACAATAGGCCACTCACAAATTGTAGCTGTTGTTACTGTGATGATTATCCTTTAGATTTTCTATTTTCACTTTTGGAAAACTGTTCTTTTCAACTATTATTACACTATATATAGCTTTTTTTTTTTTTTAACTTAGTAGTTTAGAGCTACTCTGCCTTCAGGACTGAAATCAAAGTAACAATAGGTTTAAATCAGTATTATGTCAAATACCCTTCAAATGAACGAAGGAGATTTAGCAGCGTGCCCTATCACTTATCAGTTGAGGGAAAAAGTGTGAAAAAAAATTGCCTCTCACCCCTACAGAAGGCTTTCTATATTTTATGTTTTGTTTTTACTGTGTATTGTTTTCCTGATGGCCTCCTTTGAGATAGACCACAATTTTCTCTGAGGTTGGAGCTCTAATTCCTAAAAATAAAATAATAATAAAAATAATGGGAATATTATAACATGGTTTATATTAGATTTCCCTTATCTTGGTCTTGTGCAAATGCTATGATTCTTTATAGAATTTCTCACAGGAGCTGTCACACTTAACTAAAAAAAAAAACACAATAGTGCTTTTGTCGTACACTGAGTCTGAAATATCAGTGACATTCTAGTTAGTTGGCCAACTGTACTGAAAACATCGCAAGGATCTTTTGTTCATTTAGAGGAAATAAAGTCATGAAAACTTTGGTGACTTAGACTGAGCATCTTTGCACTGTTAATCTGAAAGAGGGAAAATGTCCTGAATTCAGCATCCACTCCTCCCCCAAGATCAGAGAACTTTCTATAGGACATGTACTCTGCTGAGTCCTGGGGAAGTAAAGATTAATCAGATGAGGTTCCTGCCTTTAAGAAACTCAGTGTCTAGAGGGATAGAGACAAATCTTACAAACAAATAATTACTATCCAACTGACAGAAGATGACATGGGATCCTAGAGGAGGGAGAAATTAATTCGACTTCCAGAAGGCTTTATCTAAATGCTTATATTTGAAGTAGATCTTAAAAAATGATTAGGTATTCAACAAGAGAAAGACAAATGGAGTCCTAGTTGACAGCACTTTACTGTATAGAAT
The DNA here is from genome assembly GCF_020740605.2 of Lemur catta. NCBI lineage: Eukaryota > Metazoa > Chordata > Mammalia > Primates > Lemuridae > Lemur > Lemur catta. The sequence continues at coordinate 152,918,028 of NC_059128.1, forward strand.
AGGTGTGGGATAACTGTCATGACCCATGAATATGGTTGAAATATAATAACTAGATTGTTCATTATTATTTGAAGCTAGACAAGATCCAAGAGAAAAAAAAAATCAAATAGTGAGAATTGCTATCAAGTTTCAATGCTTTCTTACTATGCTATGCCCAAACAGAACAATTCCATGTTCCTGAGTCTGGTATTTTTATCATCAGACATGAAGCATTAAATCCAAATGAAGAGTTCCCCAAACTCAGGCCTTGACCTTCTGTAAAGAAAAGTGTGTGCGCTAATATTCTGTTAACTAGATTCCATGTCATGAAGCCAGGGATCTCAAGGCATTAATGAAAGATTTCCTTAAAAATGAGGTATTGCTGTTGCTAAGTCACATGAATGTCTGCTTTTTGAGTGGAGAGACTGTGTCTTATGCACCATGGCAGCCGCAACACTTCTTACAGAACTTGGCTCCTGGTACCGTAAATGTTTGTTGCAGCCAGGTATGGTGGCACATGCCTACTGAGGTGGGAGGATCACTTGAGCTCAGGAGTTTGAGGCTGCAGTGAACTATGATAGCATCTGTGAATAGCCACTGTACTGGAGCCTGAGAGACAGGAGACTTCATCTGTAAAAAAATACATAAATAAATACGTTTGTTGCATAAGTTCCTGTTAATGGAGACTTTAAGGGTGCCATGTGAAACTAACATGGGTCACAAGGCCTATTAATTATTACTCATTAATATCATTTCTATCCTTTTCCGTGTCATTAACTCCTGCCTTGATTCAGACTTTGGGATTTTTTTTGTTTGTTTGTTTGTTTTGTTTTGTTTTGTTTTGATCTTTTGCTATAGGTACTTCTAGACTTTATATCCTTTATCAAATGTTTTCTCTTCACTGCACCTCCTCACTTATAACATGAGATACACATTTCTGGTATTGTCTGCTTGGTATCTTGCTCTTCTTTTGGAAACTGTTCCTCTCCTACTGTATTATATGTTTCCACCAGTGTCCTCATGTCTTTACATGACATCTCTCTTTAACCATATTCATTAGTCCAAGAATGGACTAAAATAGGCCAATGAAGCTGTGCCTTAGGAATTTTAGATGTGGATCTAAGCATGTCAGTTTGTTTACTGAGGCTGAAATTGTAAAATGCAAAATGTGTAGAAGCCATTAAGAGTTAAGATTTTGCCCTGTAGAGAAAGTTACTTATAGGGAGACAAAAAGGGTGAAGCCCAACCAAAGAGATACAGAGATTTGAGACTGAGAAAGTCCAGATGGAATTTGAAAATCTGGTTGCAGTTGCTTTGAGGTTTAGCTCTATTTCTGCCTTTGTGTGTCTCTGCTCTTCTTTGAGTCACACAGACTTATATATAGGACATCTCTTGTACAACATTCCAAATACTCAAAGCCCTGCCTCTTATATATGGAGCTAGTTCTTTTCAGGCTTCAACCATCTTCATGTAGGTGCAAACTGATAGCACCTTGCCTCAGCCTACATCTTTCATTTGCTTCTCTAACCCTAGTGTATGGAACACCTGTGGGCCCCCTCAGTAGCCATGCATATACAGTCCAGAAGTGCAGAGGAAGTTAATGCTTATGGGGCACCATAATTAATATTGAATGGAATCCAATGGATAAGTGCGTCCCATTTTTTTATTCCCTGGGCTGACAGTTCTGAAACACATTTTTAAAGATGCCTCCAAAAGTCTCATGGTACCCAGCACCAGTCACCTGTAAAGTGGGAAACTTAATAATACGTCTACATATTATCTTTCCCTACTTTTGTTTCACTCTTCCCTTTTCCTCACTTCTGTTTCCTGGAATGATATTCCCAGACAATCCACCCACACGCCATCGAGGCTAAAACAGCACTTGCTCATTGTGTTCGACTTTTTGTTTAAGCCGGTTCAAATTGGTTCCTGCCCCTTGCTACTCAAAGACATTGTCCTAATTAATGCAAAGACCTGCCATGGTTCCCTCATTGCACATAGAATAAGATTGTACAAGCAACAGAACTAGATGGGAATACATAAAAATCCGGGCACAGGAAATACCACACGGTTTCCAAAAATACCCCAAACCACTATTTGTCTGGTTCTTTGCCTGCTGTGGTCTACTGTTCTTTGCTTTCATTCTATCTGGCTGTAGATCCCTTAGCTTGAAACTTTAGCTCCCAATACTCATCTCAGGACTACTCCAAGTGTGACAGTCACATTTTCTCTGGGTCTGGTTCTACACTCACAGTTTAGCTCCATATCATATGGTTGCAAGTAAGCTATAGATCCAAAGGACCCACACAGTCCAAAGCAGCTTACACAGTATCTCTGCCAGTACCTGAGACATGGAAGGTACTCACCAAAAGTACGTTAAATAAATTTGTAAAGACATTGATTTCTGTGTACTTAAAAGCCTTGGAAGAGAAATAACCATTCACTTGATTTTGCTTGAATTACTATCAATCATATAAGATGCATATACTGAATATATCTATAAATACATCATTTTATTCATTTGTATTATTTATTAGAAGCTTAGAAAACATCAAAGCTGTGATGTTTATTTATTTCACTCTTTACCTATTGTTGAAGTGTTAGGTTGTTTCTAATTTCTTTTTCTAATTAACACTCAGATAAGTTTTCTAAAAACAAAGCTTTTATCTCTATCTCTGTTTATTTCTGAAGGATAATTCTTAGAAGTGGAATTGTTGTGCCGATTACTGTTGATAAATGGTTAACAATAGGTAAAATCATTTTAAAGATATTTGCCAATTTGATACAGTCATATTATTATGACTTATTTTTTATTAGTAATGATAAACATTTATGTATGTTTAATACCCCTTTTATTGTCCTTTTGTGAATTGCCTATCAATATTCTTTCCTATTTTAAATCATACTATTACTACTTTTCTTACTGATTTATACATTATTTTTCTATATTAAGGGTATTTTTCTATATTAAGCCTTTTTCTATCCTATTTGTAGCGTTTATTTGTTGTAATTGTTGTTTTACTTTCATTTTGATTTATACTGATTTGACAGACTTACACAAGTATGGGGTATTTTTTTTGTTATTCCTTCCAATTGTTTAATTCATAAAGAGAGATAATCCATCCTACTCTTTATATTTTCTTTAGTTTTTCTATTTTTTTAAAAAATCAATTTCTGTTTTACATCCACCTTCTTTTTTTCACCTTTAATTCATTTCATTTATTATGGTGGGGTGGGAATTGAAAATTGAACTTTATTTTTTTTTCAAATAACTAACCATTTTTTTCTAACATCATTTTTCCAAAAGTGCTGAATAACCTACCTTTTCTTTTTCAGTTGTTTTTTTATCCTGGGCCTGTTTCTAGGCTATTTATTCTGTCCATCTCCTTACCTATTTCTGTGAGTGTGTCATAGTCTTTTCAACTGATTCTTAAACTCTAGATAGGTAGGGTTAAGGTACACGTGATGTTTTTATTTTCCAATTTCAGGCCTTGACCCAGCATATCTGACCTTTGGACTTCCTGAAAGCTCAAAACAAGATCTGTGACTGGTTGGTATCAAGACAATGAACAGCCTCACCTACCTATCCATCCTGGTTCTTCTGTGCTTGCTGGCTTCCATTTTAGCAGCAGAAGTGGAGTGAGTTGTGTGAGCCCATATCACACTCCCCAGGTTCAACTAAAGAATCTTGGCTTCCCATCCTTGATTGCAGAACATGTTTATATTTATTCCATACAAACTTGCTCTTGCATGTTCGGCCCCTGGGAAGCAGACTGAGGTGGAGATTAGCACATGGAAGTTTGTTAGGGAGCATCCTGGTGGTCAATACTTTTGGAAGGGAAAGGAAAGAAACAGCATTAGGGAGGGAGAAGTGGAGCAGCGATGTAGTCATAAGAAGGATTTAACTAACCCCACGAAAATCTCCGAAGCTGGGATGGCCCTTCAGAATTGTCCTAAATTGGAATGAGCAAGCTGGATCTTATACTCCTGCATTGACCATTCATTGGTAGAAGCCTGCCCTCAGAAGGTGGTGTGGCCTTGGAGGAGACATGCCTTTTCAACAAAAGCTGTAGCACTGATTGTAATTATAAATTAACATAAATTTGTGAGATTCATTCATTCTTATCTGTTTCTTTGCACATTATAAACTCCAGGAAGGAAAAGATCACGTCTGTTTTTAAACTCCATTGTAGCCTCAGAGCATAGCAATTATTTGTTGAGTACCTGGTATATACAAAGCATTGTATAAATAACTATTGAATAAATAAATGACCATAGGAGGCAATGTTATCCCATTGTCTATATTTTACAATGAGGAAACTGAGGCACAAAGATACAGCTAATGAATAATAGAACTGGGGTTTAAATCCACATCTGTTTGAACCATATCGTTTCCACTGTAATCTGTAATAATGCATTAATCATCGCAGGCTGTCATATCAAAATACCACAAAGTGGATGGCTTAAACAACAGACATTTATTTTCTCACATTTCTGGAGGCTAGAAGTCCAAGGTCAAGATGCTGTCAGGGTTAGTTTCTGGTGAGGTCTCTCTTCCTGATTTATAGAGCCACCTTCTCGCAGTGTACTCATATGGTCTATTCTCTGTGTGCACACAGAGATAGAAAGAGAGATCTTTGGTGACTCTTCCTCTTCACATAAGGACACCAGTCCTATTGGAGCAAGGCTCTCACCTTATTATTTCATTTAACCTTAGTTACCTCTTTATAGGCTCTATCTTTAAATTATAGTTGCATAGAAGGTTAGAGCTTCAACATATGAATTTTGGGGAGGACATAAGTTAGTCTATAACAGATAAATTTCCAAGGCTTATTATAAAGACACAAGATTTGAGTCTACCCTAGGCAGAACTGTGGGCCTCCTGAACTCCTGTTGTTGAAGTTAGGTTGCCATTTGTCTTCAATCATGTGAGAAATAAGAAAAAAATAGAAAAATGTTGAAATGAAAGGTATGAGAAACTTTCTACTTAAAAATAGACAGTACTTCAACAATTGAAAACATGTTGAAAGAAGAGGGTTATTTGGTGTTCTCCTAATTAAAAGATTCTAAATTGCTGCCAGGCCATGAAGCACCTTCTTAACCACCAAAGTCTGGCCCATATTTTCCCATTCAAAATATTTGACTTTCAGCCCCTATTTCTTGTATTTTGCAATAGCCATAGCCTTCAGCCATTAGTCTAGTCCATTCTCCATACTTGGCTAGTTTTCATCCTAAGAAAAAAATAAGGCCTTGTCACTCTCTTGTTCAATGATTCCCTATCAGTGGCTCTCAAACTTCATTTTGCATCAGAATCACCTGGAGGGCTCATTAAAACACAGATTACTGGGCTCTATCTTCTCTTCCAGAGTTTCTAATTCTGTAGGGCTGGTGTGAGGCCTGAGAATTTGCAGTTCCCAGGTGATGCTGCTGCTACAGATCCTGCTCTATGACTAAGGCTAACATAGCTCTTGTCTCTCTCTGGCTCCAGCTTGCTTCTCCCAATCATCAATCGGCACCTACATGTATCTGACACCCCACTCTTGTATTTTCACCATGCCCAGAACACTTTAGGCACTATCATACTGAATGCCTTCATACCTGGCAAAGCCTATTTCCTACCCAGCTCACATGTTCCTCCTCTCTCTAGCCTTGCCTTACTCTTTTAGGGTATTTTAATGATGATTCCACATACTGTGTTCATATCTGTGTTTAGTATTTTTTTTTAATTTCAGCATATTATGCGGGTACAAAAGTTTAGGTTACGTATATTGCCCTCCCCCCCATCAGAATTTGAAGCATGCCCATCTCCTAGATGGTACGAATCACATTCATTATGTATGTATACATCCATCCCCTCCCCCCACCCACATCTACCCGACACCCAATTAATGTTATTCCTAAATGTGCTCTTAGGTGATGATCAGTGAAACCACTTTGATGGTGAGTACACGTGGTGCTTATTTTTCCATTCTTGGGATACTTCACTTAGTAGAATGGGTTCCAGCTCTATCCAGGAAAATACAAGAGGTGCTATATCGCCATTGTTTCTTATAGCTGAGTAGTACTCTTTGGTATACATATACCACAGTTTACTAATCCATTCGTGGATTGATGGGCATTTGGGTTGTTTCCACATCTTTGCAATTGTGAATTGTGCTGCTATAAACATTCGGGTGCAGATGTATTTGCTATAGAATGTCTTTTGTTCTTTTGGGTAGATGCCCAATAATGGGATTGCTGAATCACATGGTAGGTCTACTTGAATCTGTTTAAGGTGTCTCCATATTGTTTTCCATAGAGGTTGCACTAGTTTGCAGTCCCATCAGCAGTGTATGAGTGTTCCTGTATCTCCTCATCCACGTCAATCTGTGTTTAGTACTATTGATTTGTTTTGATTGTTTTCAAGCCTTTCTCCTTAACTAGAATATGGGATTTAGCCATACAGGGGCCATGTCTCACTTTTATATTTCTCATGATTCATACATTGTCTGGCAAGAAAAGCTGCTTGGTATAAGTTAATTTTGTATTTAAGGTTAATTTAATATTCTGTAGAAGAGTTAAATTATGTACGGGATATATGATCACCCTGACTTGTACAAAGTTCCTTTTACCCTATTAGGATCTGACCAAAAACCCTACAAAGGAGCATTTCAACTCCTTTCAGGTACTGCTTGATTCATTAGCTCTTACACTCAATTTATCTACATAGCTGACTTCTGTCCCAGGATTTACCAGCCTTGCTCTTATCTGCACCCTCCAGTCTTCTTTCTGGCTTACACCTCTGCTTCTTGAGATTCAGACTACGTTCTTTAGCTCTCTGTTCACTTGTCCCCTGGCCTTTGATTCCTACCAGCATAGCACAGCCACTTTGCTTGATCTGATTTGTCACATAGAAAAATTTGAAATTGGCTATGACCACTAAACTAACAGCCCATCCAGCTGCAGTTACTATAATCTGGAGGAAGCCCCTGGTTGAGACTCCCTCTCTCCCTTCCCCTTTCCCGAATGCCATGGTCAACACATTTTCAGTGGCCTTGATTTATTATTGAACCATTCCTCAATTAATTCTTTCATTCATTCTTCAATTCAGGGCATGCAGGAGACAAAGGGGATGACATCATCTATTATATTTCTGCTTCAAGATATTTATTATTTTACTCTGGAATCACAAAAGGGAAAAAAGTCTAGGCAGAAAAAGAAAGAAATTAACACAATTTTTCAATCACAACCCACCTGTGAAATATTTCTAATGACAGCCTCTCCAGCTTACCATTAAGAGGGCAGCATAAGCTGGGTTTCAGAAAATGTGAATAACCCGACTCTTCACTAATTATACTGGAAGTATTCCAATTATGGAAATTATTAGCCATGAAAGATTGCACACTGTGTTTACTTTCAGGGTGAAATACACCTTCTTGAATTTATAGATTATTTTTACTTTGTAGGTTGGGTTCAAATACAAATGATAGTATATTTCCCCTGTAAGCTAAATAAGTTAAAAACAACAAAGAAACACAATCAACTTCTAATGAACTAGATGCAAGTGATGATAGCTAAGCCATTATGTCATGTTTCAAATTAAAAGTTTTAACTGTACTTGGACCAAATAAACTGACTTAGGAGTTTGATGTTATTTCAACTAGATGAAATTCCTCATAATTTGTAATTTCCAATAATTACTGGTAACAAACCAGGGGAATAGGCGATCTATGGCCTGACAAGCCCTATTCTTTAGCGGTGAAATGCTTTTCTGATTTTGATTCTTTGATCTGTTGGTCCAAGAGTGGACCATTGTCTCAGTTTTTAAAAGTATAGAGGTATTGTCTTCCTCTACAAGGGGAATAAGACAATTTGGGGATACTACTCCAAAAAATGAGAATAATAATATCCAATAATGTTCAACTTGCAGTATTCTTCTCAATATTGAATAAGAGAATACTTATGGAAATACTAACCAGTGCATGGCATACATAATTGGTGGTCAATAAATGTGAGACATTTTATAACAGTACTTTTGTAATCTGTGAATCCCAGAAGTACCTTAGGGATCCATGGCTTTGCTGTCAGAAGACAGAAATGGCCATAAATGGTAAGTAAAATAAATTTCTCCTTGGAGTGGCCTTGAAAAGAATGTTGGAACATGTTAAGTGCCCAATCACATACTATCTGGTGTTGGAGGGGAGCTGAGGAAGTTCAGTACCTTGGGAAAGGTGTATTTTCCACTATGCAAAACCGAGTCATATTCACTAGAGGAGAGTTTATTGTCAAAAGATGGGACAAGTAGGAAATCACTGAAATTGCTACTGCAATGAATTGCATTTGGAAGCTGAGGGCCTTTTCTCAGGCCTCATGTTCAGCCTCTGTGTGGCATGCTCACTCCCCCTGCACCATCTTTCCTTTTTGACAGTCTTTTTTTCTCTGAACCAGATTGAAACTATACTCACCTACTTCTTCCATGAATTCCGTTCTTTTTCTGCTCTCTGACTCACCCTCTTCCATTTTTAAATTCTTGACTATTTCACTAGGTTCTATCTTGAGAACTCTGGCCTTCTTTATGCTCTTTCTCCTAGAGAATTGATTCATTTTGGGGGGTGGAACTGTTGCATTTTATATGGAAGATTCCCAAATATTACTGGAGTTCTAATTTCTCTAACATTTTAAGTTTGCATCTCCAGCTCTTTACTAAATAATTTTGATGTTGTATTGTTACCTCAAGCTAAGCACACTGGAAAAAGACTTATACTCTGTCATCCCTATTTCTCTCAATATTCTCAGAACTCAATTCATATTTTAAACCTGAATCATCTTTGAATCTAAGTTCTGCATTTCACTTCCTAAATCCAAATCATGTTGCATAACCTTCTGTAATACCATATAGCTTTCTTTTCTCACAGTCAATGTTTTTGTGCAGACCTTCCTACTTGGACTATTTTTATAGACTCCCAACTACTTCAGACCTCTGGGCTTTCTTTCTCCAATTCATTCTATGCACAGCCAGATTATACCTTTCAACCCCTTTTCTATCTTGTGATGTCCTTGCTTGCTGAAAACCCTTCAATGATTCCAGATTTTGCAAACTTCCACGTCTACAAGTCTTATATCTAGCTTAACCTGATTCTATAACCTCACCCCTTCTCACTTATCACTACCCTTCTGAGGCCCCAATTCATTCCATTTCAGAAAAGCAGTGGCACTTAAAAGGAAGGATGAAACAGAGCCCTAAAATATTTTTGATATACTTCATTTTCTGCCCAGGACACTTCATCATGATTATACACTCCTTCTTTAAAGACCCAGATTTCCACAAATACAAATTAGCACTATGTTGCCCATTAAATATCTCATTGTACAAATGAGGCATCTCAGTCTGTGTTCATGGTACATGAGTTTGGTGACTGTATTTATTAAAGTAAAACAGTGGGAAGAAACTATGGAACTTTAAAATAGGGTAGTAGGTAGATCCTAGTGGAAAATGAGTCCATGGCAAAGTCAAGCCTAGAACCCAGAATTCCTGACACATATTCTTGGGATCATTATAACTGGTTTGTGTATGTTTTACGTTGAGGAATTCATAACTATTTTTAAGCAATGGAATAAGGTGATAGTTTGCTAAAGTAACCACTTTAAAATCAGGGATTATTTGAATGTATAAATTCTCTGTGTCTGTTGAAAAACTATGCCCACTATTGAATATCTCTGATATAGTAGGCATTGACATGGGAGTTGATGATACAGTGGTGAATAAAACAGTGCTCATGGCCCTCAAGATGCTGTGTCTACAAGTAAGATTTTCTTTATTATAATAAAGTTGATAGGTGAGTGGGGCCTCATGGGGATAGGTAGAAATAACAGCCCATGATGCATAGAAGGGGTGCCTAATACCATTCTGTGGTTGGGGGTGAGGCTAGAGGGGCTAGAGGTGGGCAGTACAGAAAGGCTTTTGAAAGAAACTGATGTTAAAAATGTGAGATCAATAGGAGTAAGTCAGGCTGAAAAGAATAGGAGGGGAGAATGTTCCAGACTGAGGGAAATGTGTGTAAAGGATTCTAAAGGAAATAATTCCTGGTAGGTTTTAAAATCCTGATGCAACTCAATCCGGCTGATACTTAAGTGCAAGGGTAGGTGAGGTTGCAGACACAGGCAGAGGTTGATGTGGATCTGTTTACCTTGTAGACAACATTAACAGGGTTGGCCTTGATCCTAAGAGCACAGAGAGGCCACTTGAAAGTTAAGCAGTGAAGTGATATGAGATTATGTTTAGAGCAAAAGACTTCAAACTGGGGTAGGCTCATTCACTGAGGTTCAAAGTGTCACAGGCATAAACAGTTTTCAATATCAATTTTAGGGTTTTCAACTTCCTTTTGTACTCTATTTGAAAACACACACACACTAGTAGTGAGGCCATCACGCCATTTTCCTTTTCCTCTTACCTTATCATAATTATCCTTCTCCATCTTTACAGAAAAAGAGACACATCCCTCATCCATTCTGAATCTTGCTGTGGTGGGTTATCCAGGGGCATCAAACAAATGGACAATTCAAAATATTGATATTGGTGAAGACTCCTCTTATAAAGACACAATAAATCTCCTTGTAGGACTTGAGAGTTTTCTCCTATTTAAAAAATATTTTTATTAAGGACAAAACATGGTATCAGAAATGAGGCATTAGAATGTTTTAGAATCAGATATATTGCAGAGCAAAGGTTATGGAGTAATAATTTGTACGTAACAATTGTGTGCCTTTCATTCCTGAACTATCATCAAAGAATGTAAACCTGAAAAGAAAGAGAATTTTGGTCAAAAACATCAATGAGGGTGGCATCTTTCTTTATCCAGGCAACAACTCAAGGCAAAGTTCCCTGTTTTATCTATTTTAGAATGGGAACATTACAAATTGTGAAAAGCATGTCAGGAACTAAGAATCTGCAACAAAGTGTGCCCTCTGGTCATTTCCATCCTCCTGGGGAAGGAGAAAAAGCTTTTCCAGTACCAATGAGAGAATTCTCATTCACCTGTATCTCAGCTGCATAATTTTCCTGATTTCAAGGAGAAAAGAGTGGAAAATAATTAATTTTTTAAAAGAGATTTTTACAGCTTCAGTGAAAGTAACATATAAGAAAGATAAGTTTGTGTTTTGTATGTATGTGTATATATACATATATATATATTTTTTGAGACAGTATCTCATTCTATCACCCAGTTTTATATTTTTATTCAGGTTGTGGAGAAAAAATTTCACTGCTTTTCCTAAGAAATTATTGGACACTGTATATATATTAACTTTTTACTTGAATGAAGTTTCCTGTTCTCTGTCACTCATCAACATCTTTAGTTATCTATTCATTCCTCTCAAGTATTTATTACAAAGAGAATAACTTGAAAGAAAGATATCGTCACCTCTACTCTAAGTGGTACAAGAAACAGCAATCATTAATATACGGTAATACCTTCTCATTACACAGGGTAGAGGCTGTCCAAGTATTTGCTTTTGATACGATTGAAGGAGGATCTAATCAAGTTGCCAATTGATAGATCATGGTAAAATAATTTTTAATAATATATTATGTCATTTTTGGTATGTTACTTGGAAAAAGTTTAAACAAATTATTGTCATTGCTATAATAAAATTTTTTCCTGGCCCATATAATTATTTTTTAAACATATTAACAAGACTTTATTCTCAGAATCCATTAATTGCTGGGAAAACACAATGGAACATAAACTGTGGTGACCTTTAACAGTCACACATAACTCCAAAACCAATAAATTTACAATTTGGATGTGTATGTGTTTCTTATTTATTTATTTGTTTGTTTTTATTTCAGAATATTAGAGAGGTACAAATGTTTTGGTTCCATGGATTTCTTTTGCACTACTTGAGACAAAGTTGTAAGTGTGTCCATCACCCAGACAGTGTACATTGTACCCGTTAGGTATGATTTCACCCATCCTCTCTCCCCTCTCCCACTTGCTTGATTTTTGTTGAGTTTTACTTCCTACTGTGCATATAGGTGTTATTTGGTTAGTTTCAATTTAATAGTGAGTACATGTGGTGTTTATTTTTCCATTCTTGCAACACTTCACTTAGGAGAATGGTCTCCAGTTCCATTCAGATTGTTACAAAAGGTATTAATTCATTTTTTACAGCTGAGTAGTACTACATGGTATACATATAACACATTATATTAATTCATTCATGAATTGATGGGCACTTGGGTTTATTCCACATCTTTGCAATTGTGAATTATGCTGCAATAGACATTCAAGTACAAGTGTCTTTATGATAAAATGACTTTTTTCCTTTGGGTAAATATCTAGCAGTGGGATTGCAGGATCAAATGATAGGTCTACTTTTAGTTCTTTGAGGAATCTCCATACTATTTTCCATACAGGTTACACTAGTTTGCTGTCCCACCAAAAGCATACAAGTGTTCCTTTCTCTCTGCATCATGCCAGCATCTATTGTTTTGGGACTCTTTGATACAAGCTATTCTGACAGGACTTAGGTGATATCTTATTGTGGTTTTTATTTGCATTTCCCTAATGATTAGTTACATTGAACATTTTTTCATATGTTTATTGGTCATTTGTCTATCTTCTTTTGAAAATCTTCTGTTCATGTCTTTTGCCCACTTTTTAATGAGGTTGTTTGATTTTTCTTGCTGAGTTGCTTGAGTTCTTTATAGAGTCTGGTTATTAGCCCTTTAGCAGATGTATAACATGCAAATATTTTCTCCCATTCTGTAGGTTGTCTGCTTGCTCTTTTGATTGTTTCCTTGGCTGTGAAGAAGCTTTTTAACTAAATCAAGTTCCATTTATTTATTTTTTCTTGTTGCTATGATTGCCATTGGAATATTCTTCATAAATTCTTTATTTAAGCCTATATCTAGAAGAGTTATTCCAACATTTTCTGTTAGAATTCTTATGGTTTCATGCCTTGCATTTAAGTCATTTATCCATCTTGAGTTAATTTTAGTGAGTGGTGAGAGATACGGATCCTGTTTCATTTTCTTCTACATGTGGCTAACCAATTTTCCCAGCACCATTTATTTAATAGGGATTCTTTTCCCCAGTATATGTTGTTGTCTGCTTTGCCAAAAATCAGATGGCAATATGTGTATGGTTTATTTGGGTTCTCTGGTCTGTTACATTGGTCTATGTCTCTATATTTGTGCCAGTACCATGCTGTTTTGATTATTATAGACTTGTTGTATAGCTTAAAGTCTGGTAAAGTGATGCCTTCAAGATATATTCCTTTTGCATCCACATTCATAAGGGATATTGGTCTGTAGTTTTCTTTTTTGTGTGTGTTCTTTCCTGGCTTTGGCATCAATGTTATACTGGCTTCATAGAATGAATTGGGGATGATATTATGGAATAACTTCTGTATTATGGGTACTGGGTCTTTCTCAATATTATGGAATAATTTCTGTATTGTGGGTACCAGGTCTTCTTTGTAGGCCTGATAGAATTCAGTTGTGAATCCATCTGGTCCAGTGCTTTTTTTTTGTTGGGAGGTTTTTTTATACTGATTAGATCTCACTGATCATTATTGTTCTGTTCAGGACTTCTACCTTCCTGTTTGAGTTTGGTTGTGTGTTTTCAGGTACTTGTCCATTTCCTATATGTTCTCTCGTTAATGTGCATAGAGATTTATGTAGTATTCATGGATGTTGTTTTGTATTTTCTGCGGTATCAATAGTAATGTCACCTTTTTCATTTCTGATTGAGCTTATTTGGGTCCTTTTTCTCCTGTTCTTGCTTGTGATAGCTTGTGTCAGCTTGTGTCCCCTTTGTTATTCAGCTCAAATAATTTTTTGGCTTCTATATTAATTTCATTCTTGACCCAATAATCTTTCAGCAGCAGGTTGTTGTTTAGGTTTGAGTGTTTCTCTTGTGATTCATTTCTATCTTTATTCCACTGTTATCTGAGAATATACATGGTATGATTTTGATTTTTTTGAATTTGTTGAGACCTGTTTTGTGGACTAAGATATGAACAGTCTTGGAGCATGTCCCATTTGCTGTTGAGAAGAATGTGTATTCTGTAGTTTTTAGGTAAAATGTTCTATAAATGTCTGTTAGGTCTGTTCGGTTTAGAGTTTGGTTCAAGCCCATTATTTATTTATTTATTGTCTGGTTAGATGATTTATCAAGCTCTGAAAGTGGGATGTTGAGGTCCCTGGCAATTATGATGGTACTATTTATTTCTTTGCTTAGCTCTAGTACGTTTTCCTTTATGTATCTAGGAGCTCCTATGTTGGGCATATATATATTTAAGATTATTATGTCTTCTTGTTGATTTTCTCCTTTACCATTATATAATGACCCTCTTTGTCTTTCTTTATCTTTGTTGGCTTAAAGTCAATTTTATCTGATATAAGAATGGCTATATGTCCTCTATTTTCATTTACATTTGCATGGAATATTTTTTTCCATCCTTTCTTGATGAGATTGTATATGTCCTTGTGGTTTAGATGTGTTTCTTGGAGACAGTAGATATTTGGGTTGTGTTTTTTCATCCATTCATCCAGCCTATGTCTTTTGAGAGGAGCATTCAGTCTGTTCACATTGATTGACAGCATTCATATATGGGTTGTTGGTCCGTTCATCTTGTTGGATATTTCCTTATTGCTTTATTTTACCTCTCATTCTATTGTTTTATGAGTTGTGAGTTTTGGTGGGGTTTTAGATGATTGTGCACTGGTGGGTATCTGTTGTGCTGATAATATTTCATGGAGAACAGATCTGATCATGACAAATTCCCTCAGTGTTTGCTTGTCTGGAAAGGATTTAATTTCTCCGTCTCTTGAGAAACTTAGTTTTGCAAGATACAAAATTCTAGACTGGCAGTTGTTTAGTCTAAGTAGATTGAAGATGGGTCCCAACCCCTTCTGGCTTGTAAAGTTTCTGCTGATAATCTGCAGTTAGCCTGATGGGTTTTCCTTTGTAGGTTATATGATGCTTTTATCTTACTGCTTGCAGAATTTTCTCCTTCATTTTGACTTTGGCCAGGTTGATTGCTATGTGTCTTGGAGATGACCTATTTGCTATGAATCTTCCTGTTGCTCAATATCCCTCTTGTATCTGTATGTCTGAATTTTTGGTGATGCCTGGGAAGTTTTCCTCAATAATTTCCTCAAATAGGTTTTCCCTGCTTTTAGCTCTTTCTTCTTGACCCTCATGGATACCTATAATTTGAATGTTAATTCACATAGTCCCATATCTCCCTCAGTGATTGCTCAGACTTTTTAATACTCTTTTCTGCCTCTTTGAATGACTAGATTATCTCGAGAGCCTTGTCTTTAAGCTCTGAAATTCTTTCTCCTCCTTAGTTTAGCCTGTTGTTAAATCTTTCAACTGCATTTTGAAATTTGCTTTATGACTCTTTCATTTCTTTAAGTTCTAGTATATCCCTCCTTATGTTGTCTTGCTCGCTAGTGACTTTTTCATTTTTTTCATTGTTTTCCTGAAATATATATATTTTTTTGGCTTCTTTTTATTGGTTTTCAACTTTCTCTTCAAATCCAATCATCTTATTTGCCATCCATATTCAGAATTCCATTTCTGTCATTTTGGGAATTTCCTTGCGGGTGGAATCTGCTACTATAGCTCCATTGTGTTCTCTTAGGGGTGTTGAATTATTTAGTTTTTTTCATATTGCCAAGGTTCTTTTGTTGGTTTCTTCTTATCTGGCTTCTCTTCTCTTGGCTCTGGGCTAATAGGTATGCAGGGCACCTGTTCTCCTTTGCTGGGGACTTTCTCGAACCAAGTCCAGGAGTGATAGCTATTCAGGTTGAGGGGTCCTGAGTGAAGTTGCACCTCAGGGAGGTTCTACCAGCCCAGTGGTAGTGGTGGGGACTCAGTAGTGGTGTCTTGGGGTCCAGGCACAACTCTGGAGTCCCAGGGGTGTTGTTGAGGGCTTGGCATGGGCCCTGGAGCTACAGAAGCAGAAACTTGGATTTGGGCACAACGAGAGCTTCAGAGCAGGCTCTGGGAATTTTAGAAACAGAGCTGCCTGTATAGGGGGCTGTTCCACCAGTGTGGGGCCTGCTGATGCCCAGTCATGCAGGCAGGGGTTTCTCTCAGTGGACCAGTTTCCATGTAGATGGGCTTGGGCTGCTAGTCAGCTAAGTTTCTCCCCCCATACCCAGGACCCACTGAGGCAGTCACCTGAGGCTTCCCAAGTGGTCCCTGTGGCATATGAGGCTCCCCCTCTGTTTGGCTTCCATGCCAGGGAGCAGCTGTGCTCAAACCCCAGTCACAGGGCTTGACCCGGGGGAATGTCTGTTCCCTCCCTGGCCCAGTGGGGGTGATGCTAAGATTACTACTGGATGGCTGCATCCTGAGTGGACCTGGCTCTATGCACCAGAGTGATCAGGATGTCAACAGTTGCAGAAGCCTGGTATTGGCAGGCACCAGATCTCTGCTGCACCTGCTATCCAGTGGAATGTCTCTGCACAAACTCTGAGCAGCACCCTGATCAGCCCAGAAGTCTCCAGTGGAAGACGAAGACCCCTCATAGATTGAGCTGCCTATAACTTTTGTTTCTCTCCTACCTAATAAACAGTGTCCCCTCAGGTTGCCTCTAACCTGCTGTCTTCACCTCTTCCCAGCAATGTGAAGTATCTTGGGTCCCCCAGCTTAATCTCTGAGATGGTGGGTGGTATTTGTTAGTAATAATCAGCCACATCCTGTTTGACTGAATTGGTAGATGCTGTGATGGTATGAAAGAGCCAACTGCTGAGATATTCTTTTATGTCTGCGGTAAGCTCTAGTCACTCTGGTGGAGCACTTGAATGCCCCAGGCTTTGGGAGGGGCCCTGTAACTCCCAAATGGTTGCTTGATCTCCACCACTGCAGAGGTGGGTGGAAGAGCAAGGCAGAGCATGGTTAGGTTGCATGAGCCTGGAAGGCTTTCCAGAGCCTTGGCAGGGCTCAGAGTTGCTTTCCCAACCACTAGGGGTAGCTGCTGGGAGGAAAGTCAGGGCAGGCTCTCCAGGCCAAGAGGGCTGTTCATCGAGGAGGAACCAAAATATGTGGCTGCTATGGCATTGGGCTGGGATCTTCCCTGCTAGAGGACCTGTCCTAATTCCACAATGGGGTTTTCCTGTGGTGGGTGGGTGGGTGCTCTTCCAGATCTCCGCATCTCAGACCCTCATAGTATTCTCCCATCAGCTCTGTCCACATGGGCTTCTTTGCCACCGAAGTCCCACTCTCAAACCTCTCCCCTATGTCCTCCAGCAACCCACTTGAGTTTGTGGGACAGGTGGTCCAGCCTGTATGTTTGACCCACTGGTGTGTGTCTCCATGAAATGCTCCCAGATCGGGCACCCTGGGTCCACTGCAGGTCCTAAAGGGAAGAGGCATGGGCCCCACTCTCTGTGGAGACCTCAACCTGGAGTACATGCCTGCTGGAGGGAGGTGGCTGCTTGCCAAATTCTTAGCTCAAACTGCTCTCCCGGTTGCAGTGGGTGGGGGAGGGGCCACAGTTCTTGGTTATTCTGGAGACCTGAATGCACCGTGCTTGGGTGCTCTGGCTCCCGGGGCTGGGATCTTCCTCGCCAAAGTACCCGCCCTAATCCAACAGTGTGGCTTCCCTGCAAGGGTCATGGGCCCTCTCCCAGATGGCCATGTCTCAGAACCCCACAGTATTCTCCCATCAGTTCTGTCCACGTGGGCTCCCTTGCCACCTGAGTCCAGCTTTCAGACCTCCACCCTGTGTCCCCCAGCAACCCACTTGAGTCCGGGGTGGGGCACGGGGTCTGGAGTGCTTGTCTGACCCACTGGTGTGCACCTCTGTGAAACGTCAGTGGGCAGGGAGCTCCCAGATAGGGCACCCCGGGGCCCCACTCTCTGTGGAAACTTTAGCCTGTAGCACGGGTCCACCGGGGAGAGGCAGCAGCTCCCCAAATTCTCAGCTCAAACTGCTATCTCAGTTGCAGTGGATGGGGGAGGGTGGGGAAGGAAAAGCTCTCAATGGAAGAAAGCCAGCTCTCCGGTCTCTTGGGTCACTCTCCTGGGAGGGGAACCCCGCACGGAATGTTCACGCTCTGGGATCTCATAAGTTCTCCCCACTATGCCACAAGCCACAGTGCTTGGGCTTGTAGGGTGGAAAAGCCTCCAAGAAACTTTGTAGCCTGCTGGTCAGCAAAGAGCGGTGGAAGGAAGAGAGGGATCCCTGCTTACTGCTTCACTGGGCTTCGAGACTCTCTGGGTTCAATTCTTGCCAATTCCTTTTTTCCTTTATCTTCTTCCTTCTCTCCTTCACAGTTTTCCTCTGTGAGGTCCCCAGCAGGCTCTGGCGCTTCTCTCTCTGATCAACACCTGAGCTGCATCTCCTCTCCTCTCTCCTTTATCTGAAACCCTAACTGCCCTCTGGGACAGTCTGGCAAGTGATGTCTCTAGTTGGCCTCTTGCCCCTCTCCCACTTAATAAGTATTTTTCTAAATGTGTAATATATTTGTGTTGTTTTCATCAATTATATTGCAATGATACATGTAACAATAAATCAATGCATGGGAAATTATTTAATACTTAGAGCCTTATGGTTATACAAAATAAACAAAACTTCAGCTTACGTATATTTTTGTTATAGAGTGATAAGATAATCAATAAAAGACTAAAAATTATTCTATTAGGATAAAATCCATGGTGGAATCAAAATAGAAATATGTGTTCAAGGAAAAGAACATAAAATTACCAACTGTTAGAGAAGAACTTATTCATGTATTTTTGAAGAGGTCAATGGCAGGTATCTAATCATGATTTAGGAAATAGCTGTGTCCTCTTTTGGATATATCCAAATGAATATCCTTTCTTTTTTCTGGATTGGTGTTTCTATTATGTCAGAGATCCCATCTTTTTAATTATTTAAACTTAACAGTAAAATAATTGGGGCCAACTTTTTAAAAGTGGGTAAGAGAGTACATATATTTTTCAAAATTTCTATAGAGGGTTTGACAGCAAAAAATCTTAAAGGCCACTGCTGGAAAAATCACTTTGAATACAGTATGGGAATGAACAGAATGGGGCAAGACTGGAGGCAAGAAGACAAGCTAGTAGGATGTTGCCATACGTGAGACAAGATAGTTTACCAGACTGGGGTGGAGGTGGGGGTGAATGGAAGGGGACAAACTGGAGAAATATTTGGGAGATAGAATGAATAAAATAAAGTGAGTTAAATGAGTTGTGGGAGATATGAGAGAGAAGAGTGAAGGGTCACACCCAGGTTTTTACCTGGGTAACTGAGTGAATAGCTGCTCAGTCACTGAAAGAGGAAAACACAGTGAAGGAGCAGGCTTGGGGGACAGAGTGTGGTGCCCACGTATGTGTGCTTGTGTGTGTGTGCATGTGTACATACATTTATATATGTGTATGGGACTGAAGATGACACGAGAGATTTGACCTAGGGTTTTGAACTTGGGAGGCATATGAATATATACATAGTCACTGAGTCCACAGAAGTGAAGGAGATCTTCCAAGAAGAGATGGAGAGGAAAATCAGGAGCATATGATGTGATGGAAACCAAGAGAAGCAAATGTCTTAAAAAGGAAGGGGTATTGAGTGGTGACAAATGTTATTGAGATGTCAAAGTAAAGAAAAATGGAAAAGACCTTGACTGGGTTTCAGTAAAGAAATGGATTCAAAGGCCAGGTTGGAGGGAAGAAAATAGCGGTAAGTATATACTTATACCCCCACACACATTCAAGGTGGGCAATAATAACTACAAGATCAAACAGTTCACAGCAGATTCACTTGGTGCTGATAAATTGTTGCCGATTAATATAATTTTTATTTTCTACATAACAAAGAAATGTGTGACTAATTTATGAATTGAAAATCCAGCTTTTTAATGCTTTTCATAATCAAGTTTTCCATGAAAAATGAAACTTTGTAGTAATTTTGTCTCATCATTTACTATTTAGCATTTATTCAATAGATAACTACTTAGTATAAAGCACTGGGCTATTTAGGAGCAGGATAAGGAATCAGATACATAACCAGATATCAAGGCATTGTAGGGGAGTTAAAATACCACACTATAAGGCAATAACTGTTATGCACCACAAATATACACTTTGGTTTTACAATATAAGTATGGATAAATACCTTTATTCTCAAACTCCTGATGTCAAGCAGTCCTCCTGCCTTAGCCTCCCAAAGCGCTAGGATTACAGGTGTGAGCCACCACACCCAGACTTATTCTAAAGGCTTTTAATACAATGTGCATGGAATATTCGTTTTAAAGCTGCTGTTATTAGATCAGTATTACTCCAAGAGTGTCACTGCCTTTTCCCAATGATTATTTTTTAAACTTTACACACAGATAAATTTAGAAAATTAACAAAATAATGAATATAGGGGCCTATCTCCCAACTTGGATTTTTATATATCAGACTATCAAAGGAGAACTTGCTGTGATAGACTGAATATTCAGTTATCCATTCAGATTAGTCTGTATTTGAAATGGAAATTACAAAGTGCAGGGGAAAAAAATAACTGACTATTCAGTCCTTTCATGACTCCTCTTTGTCTGTGGTCTTGAACTATACTTCTCTTTTCCTTTTTAACCTATGTATTTAAAAATTCTTAATTAGGGGGAGAATCTGAAATTTTCTTCATTTTTTTCCGAAGAGTCATGCAATTAAAAAGTTGACAATCTGCTTAGATGTTTGAGGAGCACAGATTACACTGAACAATCCACCCTTAAAAATTAAATAGAATGTTATAATCATAAATAGCTCTGCCTTGCAGTCATTTCTGTAATTTTGTCTAACATTCATATTGTCATTTGATTAGTTAATCATCCATTTTCAAAGGTGTGAATGTGTTTTCACACTTCTGCTAAGACAGTGTTAACTATGAAACTATAGATAGCAATAGAGATTAATTATCTATTGCACAAGTTCCCACACCTTGTGCTTACCAGATAGAGGAAAAGAGTGCATGTCTTAACACAGGTGTGATTTCAAAAAATCGGAAAAAAAATACTTGGTCAAATGAGTTTAAGGAGTACTTTCAATTGACATATCTTTAGAACGTTAACCACATTTACACTTTTAATTTTATTTCATAAAACAATTGATTTCCCATGTATAACAAGATTTATTTCCTGAGTAGATTGGTACATGCCTTCAGTTGTAAATGAGTGAATGAAGTGGAGGCATTTTACGAATGAGTCAGACTGGTGAAATTAGAAAGTGGGACAGAAACTCTTTATCAGATTTTAACAATCTCTGTAACTTCAATAGGGCAAAGCCAGAAATCATAGGCTTGTCCTCTGAAAAGTTAATTAAATACAGTGCGACTTCTGAGCAGTCACGTACCTGAAAATAATAATATAATAACAATAATTAAACAATATATTACATTGTAACTATAATAATAAGCTCTCCAATTGACTTTTGATTTGCTGTTGCTCCTTTACCCTAAGGCTGAGGTCTGTTAATTTAGTATCTGGCTCCCCACCTCTTTGCAGATCTGATTTTTCTATCTCAGTGAGTTAACTTTGACGTGTAGAGTATCAGTTAACTTTGACGTGTAGACTGAAAAGAAGGACTAAGGAATAGAAGTTGTCTTTAACCATATTCACTTGTAATGTAAAAATAAGCTCAAATTTTAACCCATCATGAAAGATAATAACTCCTAGATCAGTATCAGCTTTGGTCCTACACTTGATCATTAACATCATTAGTCTTCTTTAAAATGTAAACCAAATACTGAAAATGAAATAAAATTTATTTCTCTTATTCAGAAAATGTTTCTTTTGATCTCATGTGCTTTCTTCTTTTTTCTGACACGTAGGTGCAAGCCTTCTCCCAGGCATGGTTCTATATGGACACTCAGACAAGCTTACAGATCTCTGAGCAACAACCTTGTTTTTTAAGTGCCTCCCATTATAATACATAGCCCCAAATTATAATACTTCTTCTTTCTCTGTTTGACTATGACACTAGGCAAGCAAACACCAAGTCATTAGGTTTTTGGTAGCAGAGAAATGAGATAAAAACCAAACAGTTGGATGAAGAAGTATGACATTTTAATATTTCTAACTAGTCTGGTGGAAGCATACTATTTTGCATCATTGCAAATGGGCTGGTCAATTTATATTCAGTTTCTCTTCTCTAATCTAAATTCCCAACTCCATGCTAGTGCACTCTCCAGTCAATGAATAAAAATGACCATCATTTATCACCATGGCCCCACTTAGAGTAGGGCACTCTAATTCTCAGGCTTATTTTGACTTGGAAGATCTGAGTTAACCACACACGTTTTTAAAATGCTTAGCCCTACCAGCATCACTGACATGTCTGCAACCTTATGACAGCAAGGTTTGGGAGAAAATTGGTTGACAAGAAGAGATTGAAATGTGACCAAGGCCAGAGACTTGTCCCTATCATAGCGATTCCAGAAAAGTAACCTTCATCTTCATTGAACATGCCTCATGAGGAAGGGGTGTGCCATGCCCTCATGGACTTATTTTAACCCTTCTACTTACCTCTCTGCAGACCTAAGAGAGAATGTGCACAAATGGGTTGAAAGAGAAGTGGGTGTGGGGTCTGGGAAACTAAGTAGTCTATTCCTGGAGCAGATTTTGAGGTTTCAGATTTTGAATGTTTTGAACAGCTCCAAAAGTAGAGCATGTGCTCATCTGGACCACACATTGGCTGGCCTCATTGTTTATAGGCCTTTTAATTTGTGGCCAACATATAATAACTCTGCAGTTCTCTTAAATTCAGAATTGAAACAGAATGATTCCCTTGGGCATAAAGCAGATGACTTTTCCCATTCTTTGGAGTAGTCTAAACCAGAGAAGGCCTGTGGATGACATGAATCTCTGAGAGCTCACATGCATCAGTGAATGCCCTTTCAACTTTCTGCTCACCATTTACAAATACCATTTGCATATATATATATACATATATATATATACACACACATATATGTGTGTGTGTGTGTGTGTGTGTGTGTGTGTGTGTGTATGTATAAATTTTGGGGTTTTTTTGAAACAGTGTTGTGCTCTATTGCCTGGGCTACTGTGTAGTGGCATCACCATAGCTCACTGCAGCCTCCAAATCCTGCGCTCAAGGGATCCTCCTTCCTCAGTCTCCCAAGTAACTGGGACTACAGATGCATGCCACCACACTCAGATAATTTTTTGGTTTTTATTTTTTGTAGAGACAGGGTCTTGCTCTTGCCCAGGATGGTCTTAAACTCTTGGCCTCAAGAGATTTTTCCATCTCAGCTTCCCAAAGTGCTGGGCTTACAGGCGTGAGCCATGGTACCCAGCCCATTTATAAATATTTGAGGTTCAAAAGAAAACAAAATCATTTCAGTTAATAGATCTCAGTACTTTCTCTGTGTCTGTTCTTTTATTTATTACATGTCACAAATAATACCTTTGCAATAGGATTCCTGTAGAAATAAGGACTAATAATTTTACATATTTATATCATTATGCCTCATATTTACTGCATGCTAGACACTCAACTAAACACTTTATAATTTTAATGCAATCATCCCAACAAACTTATGACATAGGCATTATCATCTCCACTTAACAGATGAGGAAAATGAAGTACAGAAAGTTGAAATAGTTTGCCTGCGATTACACAACACAAAGAATACTTACAATAGCTAAAAAAAAGTAGACCATCCTTGTTCAGTAGTTGGATAGAGAATGGTGACCTTGCTTCTTAGTCGTCGTCATAGTGACATAATAGTAGTGACATAATAATTTTGTAACATATATGGTATCAAGTCTCCAAAGACTGTCTCCTAATGAACCATAGCTCCTTGTTACTTCACCCATCTCCCCAGCCCCCAGGTACTGTGACTCACTCATAGCTAGTAGAATGTGGCAGAAGTGACACATTGTATGTCTTCTAAAGCTAGGTCAGAAGATGCTTAGTGGTTTCTGCTTCGGTCCCTTGGAACACACTCTCTGGAAGTCTTGATGTGTTTTGTATGAATTCCAATGCTCTGAGACCATCACAGTAGAGAGGGCACAATGTAGGCACTCCAGTTAAGCCTAGACTTCCAGCCACCTCCACCAAAGTGCTTTAAACATGTGCGGAGGCTATCTTGGACTCTCCAAACCTATCTATTTGCCACAGCTGAGTATCACTGAATTACCTCAGTCAATGTAACGTGGAGCAGTAGAATCACTTTTCCGAGCCCTGCCCAAATTCCTGACCCACAAAATAATGAGGTATAATTTATTGACTACTGTTTGAAGCCATTACGTTTTGGTGAAAGTTCTTGTACAGCAATGGTACCTGGTAAGTGGATGCTCCATTAAAAAAGCCTTAAACATGTGATATTGGCTTTGGAACTGGGCAGTGGGTGGATGTTGGTAAAGCCTCAAGTAGATTGTAAATGAAACTCAAACATCCTCAAGAGACCATTGTTGAGGGCTTCTATGATGGTGAGGAAAGCACTATTTGAGGATGAGGAAAAGGGGATTCTTGTTATGTCATGGCACTCAGTTTGTCAACATTGTTGCCTGTGGTAACTTGGAAAATAGAAAGAAAACAAAAAGTACTCATGGACTTGGTTGTGGAGATTTCCTGGCAGAATGTACAAATTGCCAACTGGCTTCTTCTACTGATTATGATAACTTAAAAGTTAACTTCTCAACTGTTTATAAGAAGAAAGAGATGAAATAAAGCAATAAATTTTTGATTAAATTTAGAGGAACTAGAAAACATTATAGACTTCCTGGGCTTAAAGATAAAACTTCCATCCTCAGTGTCTCCTGGTAAAATATTTCAAAGTAATAACTAGAAAGATGAAATTCAGAGCTATCAACAGAACATGACCTCGGGGTACATACATCGAGTATGTAGCTATAAGACCCTTTGTTAAGATCTCAGAAAGATTTAAGGGCAGGCTTTTATAGATCCTTCAGTTAAACAATAAGGCTTTTAGCAATTTCAAACTTACTGTCTCAGAGCAGTCTTACACGTGGCCCAGATGTAGAAAGACTTGTCTCAGAAAGAAATATGAGTGTGATTTTGTTTATTGAAGTTTATTATAAATTAATATAACAAACCCACAAATTTGTTAAAAGAATCAAAACAGCTTGGAAAGAAAGAGACAGAGATAGTATAAAATTAATTTCTATGGTCAGGAAGTAGGCTAATAAAGCTACCTTGCTGCTGCAAACACAGAGTTTGTTTTTTTTTTTTTTATGCAAGTGAAATAATAATTCAGAAGGAAGAGCCTAGAGCCCAGAAGTCAAGGCCAAGAGTCAAAGATAATCATTCACAGGGAGCACAACTGGGCCCTTATCAAGGGATTGGTGCCACGTGTCTGAGTGGACTTCAGAATTGCTATGGATCTGTGATTGCTATGCACCTTCTGTTCCCTCCCTTTTTGGATGGGACTGTCTATTATGATCATCCAATCTTTATCTCACCATTTATAGACTGAGAAAACTTTTCTCTTTAATTCACATGTTGTATGATCAACAGGAACTGTACTTGGTGACCTATACTCAAGGAACCTTACCTGAGGATTAGCAGCTAGATCTGTGCTATGGACTGAACTGTGTCCCCCAAAATTAATGTGCTGGAGCCCTAACTCTCAATGTGACTGTATCTGGTGATAGGGTCTTTAGGAGGTAATTAAGTTTAAATGAAGTCATAAGGGTGAGGCTGTAATTCAATAGGGCTGTGGCCTTATGAGAAGAGGAAGAGAGTGAGATCCACAATCCTACAGGACATCTTTCTCTCTCTGCCATGTGAGCACATAGTAAGATGGCAGTCACTGTAGGCCAGGAAGAAAGCCCACACCAGAAACAAAATCTTGTTGAATTTTGATCTTGTACTTTCCAGCCTCCGGAATTGTGAGAAAATAAATTTCTGTTGTTTAAGCCACCCAGTCTAGGGTATTTTGTTATGGCAGCCTGATCTAGCTGATAAACTCTGATTTAGGTAGCAATATTTAATACCTTGAGCTTGAGCCAAATGCTGCAATGGGATAAGACATTCTTGGCAGAGAGTTGGTATGTTTTGCAGGTGGGAGCAACATACATTTTTTTTTTTTTTGCCAGAGAGTATACTGTGTGGATTAAAGGTGACTACACATACTTTGATACTCCTTCATTGAGGGATAGGCATTCATATCCCTTCTTCCTCTCTAAATCTGGGAAAGCTCTATGACTACTTTAACCAACAGAATACAGAGGAAGTGATGCTTTATCAGTTTTGAGCCCAGGCCTTAAGAAACTGGAATTTCCAATTCTCTCTCAAAACACTTATTCTTAAAAACCAGTTGCCATGGTGTGAGAAAGCCCAAGAAACCCTATGGAAAAGCCCACATGGAAAGCAATGAAGACCCCTGGTTGACAGCTTCCACCGAGCATCCATCTGACAATACTCACCAACCTGTCAACCAGGTGAGAGAGCCGTCTTGGAAGTGGACCCTCCAGTTCCAATTGAGTAACCCTAATTGATGCTGCATAGACAAAGACATAAGCTGTTCTCTAGTGGGTCCTGCTAAAATTGCAGATTTATGAGCAAAACAAATGATTTTTGTTGTTTCAAGCTAGTAAACTTTGGAAGAGTTTGTTACATAGTAATAGATAACCAGAACCTTATGATATATGGATTAGTGATCTACTACTGAGTTGTTGGTCATCTTTTTCACCTCTGAAAATTAAATACCTAACCAGTCATGATAAAGAGTAAGGTAAATAATTATGCAAAAGATGAGAACTAAATGTGAAAAATCAAGGACATGGGCAGAAAATAAGTCAGGAATGAGGCTAATACAAACTGCATACCACAAAGGCCTAAATTTGGAAAACATTTTGTCAGTTTCTGATAAAGTTAAGCATTATCCAACCTATGAATCAGCAATTCCAATCCTAGGTATATACCCAGTGAATACCAAATGAAGACAAATGTCCACCAAAAGACTTACAGAATGCTCTTGGTAGCTTCATTCACAATGATCACCAAAATGGAAACAATGTAAATGTCATTCAACAATGAAAGAAACCAGACACAAAAGACTACATATTTTGTGATTCCATTTTTATTAATTTCACATGCAAATTAAGCCATGATAATAGGCGTTTCAGTAGTGGGTGACTATGTTTGGAGGAAGAGGAAATGACTGGAAAGGGTCATAGAATAAAAAAGTCTTCTAAGGTGATGGAATGTTTTACATCTTGATCTTAGTAAATACAAATGTAAAAATGAATGTGCTGTAAAATGTTTGAGCATTTGACTGTGTCAATTATATCACAATGAAAAATAAATAAATTGGCATTGCACTGGAAAATCCAGGTGTGGCTATACTGTCTACTATTTAGGTAGGCACACATAGGCATAGAGAAAATTTGCATTTGCTTAGTGTTTCATTGGTTCTTAGAGTCAGACATTAGGAGAGTCTACTAGAGCTTCTCTCCTTTTTCTCTTGTGTATCAGCAGAGAGGGAACAGCATTTTTGCATCAGTAAATCCTCATACCAGTCATGTGATTTAATCAGTGCTATTGTATTTCTTATTTTCTGTTAGAATGGTCTCTCACTTCTTATTCTCTTTGGAGTTTCTTGCATTATAGTTGCTCTTGGTATTTCACTTCTGACTTTCCTCCATTTTGAAATTATCACTTTTACCTTATTTATCTTTTAATGTCAGCATTTCCCAAATTAAGCTTCAAATCACAGTCTAACAATTCATAAACAATTAGAGCTGTATTTATTCATGGCACTCATTGGCATTACGCAAATTAACTCCATTTGTAGCCCAACAGCTTTTATAACTAGAAAAAGTAACATTACTTTATCTATTAAATTATATTTTATTTTCAAACGGGTAATCTGAGGTTTTGTTTCTTCCTTTTTCTTTTTCTTACTTTGCTTGAGATAAATTCACTGCATATTGCATGTTCCAAATGTAAACCTGACACGTAGACAGAAAACTGACAAACAGGAAACTACTCAAGGAAGAGGCTCTTCCTACCATGTTTGATACCATCAAAACAGACACATTTTGTATAACACTTTTTCTTTTTGGGAGGGACAAAAAGGGGTAGGACAGTGACAATGTATTATCCCTTTGTAATTATGTTAAATAAAAAAAAGGGATTGTACTATTAATATAGTCTCCTCCATATTTGCTCTATAATTTGGCCTGGATCAAATCATTGACTCAGATTTGGTTCAGATTATTTAGCTCTTAATATAGTCTCCTCCATATTTGCTCTATAATTTGGCCTGGATCAAATCATTGACTCAGATTTGGTTCAGATTATTTAGCTCTTACACCCTTTGCCTGTAGATTTACAAACCAATAATGATAATGAAATGCGATGTGTCCCCTTTAGGGCATTTTTCCTCACCCTTAGAGGCATCAGTGCGCATGTGAACTGAGAAGGCTTCATGACTTCATACATGGACTTCAAGTCAGTCCCTTAGATACAAATGCTTCCAACCTTTAAGCAAAAGTGAGGCCCAGAAATAGTCCATGATTTAGGTGTGAAATTCAGGATGTTTTGTAACTAGCCATGTAGGCCACCCTGAACTAACTTTTATAATTAGAATTTTTTATTGTAAGAGTAGGACATACTCATTATAAAAATTGAAACAGTACAGAAGCATATTTTTTAAAAAATTCTCCCCCATCCTCTCTACCTCTCACCTTAACTCTCTTCTCCCATAAAGTAACCACCGTTAACAGTTAGTGGGAATCTTTCCATTTCCATGTATTTCCCACTTAAATACAACATGTACCTACGTAACAGATTTTCTTTTTCTTTTTACCTACATGAAGTTATACCATACATACTGTCCTAAAATTTACTTTGTTCACTTACAAATGTAATGTGGGCATCTCATTTTGTTACTAATACATAGTAATCTATCTCTTTAAACATTTGAAATAAAAACATTTGTAATTAATTTTTTAAATTATTTTTACTTTTCAGAAATAAATACATTATCTTGGTAGAAATTAAAATATTACAGGTGGGGCTAAAGTCCTTTTTAATCTCTGCTTTGAGTTTCAACCCCTATCGTCAATCTCTCTCCAGTTCACTGCCATTAGCAGCTCTGTAAATGTCCTTCCCAACCTTATTCTTTGCATTTACGTGTCATTATTATAAAATCACAAAAAGTTATAATGCTGTTTTTGTGTGTACTTGTTTAACATTAATAGAATTCCACTATATATATGATGTTCTACCATGTTCTTTTTTCTTGACAACTTGTCCTGGCGACCTGTACATGTTAACACATAAAAATATACCCTCATTTTTAACTGAGATTATAGTACCTTTTCATTTAGCACCTCCCTTATTTGATGATAATTTAGGTTGTTTCTGGTTTTTTTCTGCCATATAACTCTACTAATATTTAACATAGCTCCTTATACATAATAATTGTACAAAACATGTCAATTGTATTAATACATTCAAGATAATACCAGTCTACAAAAAAATTTGTAGGTTATAGTTAGTAAACCAGGCATTTTATTACACTGCTACTAAAAAAATAGTAAAATATGTTACTTTGTCAATAATTTTGACAATATCAAATTGCTTCCTTTGCATAGGAACAAGGGAAGTTTGTGAGAAGCAGAATTACTGGGTCACAGAGGGGATTTTTTGTTTGTTTGTTTGTTTCAGAAAATACTGCTGAATTGGCCTCCAAAGTATCTGTACCAATTTCACTTCCATCAGCAGTTCCCATTTCTTCAGATTATTGTCAACACTTGATATTGACAAATTTTAAAGCTTTTATCAATCTGATAGGTGCAGAATGCTATTACATTCATTATAATTTGCAAGTTCCTGATTATTAGGGAGATTTAGCACCTTTTCTTGGTCATTTTTTTTTATTTCTATGAATAGCTTATTTATAATCTTTGTACAATTTTCTCTTCTGTGGTTTATCTTTTTCTATTGATTTGTAAGA
This sequence comes from Lemur catta, assembly GCF_020740605.2. Classification (NCBI taxonomy): domain Eukaryota; kingdom Metazoa; phylum Chordata; class Mammalia; order Primates; family Lemuridae; genus Lemur; species Lemur catta. Next base: position 152,947,938 of record NC_059128.1, read on the forward strand.
TTTCTTTGTAAAATTTGGATACTAGTTTGTGTTCTAATTATGTATGTTGCAAATATTTTTTTCCCAAATTTGTCAATTCTCTTTGAACTTCATTTATAGTATTTTGTAATACAGATTTATTTAAATTTTGATATTGTCAAAATTTTTGGCAAGATAATTGCCATATTCTATATTTTCTTTACTAGAAGTTAAATAAAGCACCGGAGTTTCTAGCCATAATGTATATAATTTTGTTGACAAATGACATTTTTAAATATATTGATACAATTAACATGTTTTTGTGTAATTACTATAGACTGATACTGTGCTAAATGCTGCAAGGTTTATATAGAGGGGCCAGGCATAGGATTAGCCCTGGGAATGAATGATGGCAATAAGGCAGGGATGTAAAGTAGCTATAATTCATAACACATGCCTTAAACCAGGAATTGCTATGATGTAGTGGGCCTTTAAGAGAGAGATTTATTCTCTCTGCTATTGGTGGTGCAGTGGTATATTTAAAAGAATGTAGGATTACAGAGGATCTTCATGAAACTCTGGTGGCATTTAAGATGTCTTGATTTTATAGAAGATTAAAAGTGGTACAAATTACCTGACACTGCTCCCATTGAATCTGGGCTAGCATGTGACTGTTTTAAGAAATAGAGTATGGGAGAAATGACGTTATGTCAATTTCAGACCTAGCCTTTTTGAGGGCTGGAATCTTCAAATTCAGTCTCTAGAAACCCTGAGGTGACATATTGCAGTCTCATTACCTTGCTGGAGAATGAGAGAGAGGCCAAGGCGAGCCCAGCCCTCTAGCAGTCCCTGACAACGTACCAGGCATGTCAGTAAAGCTATCTTGGATATTCCAGACCAACCTAGCTTCCACATGAATACTACCTAGTAATCCTGTTTGATGCCTAAATTATTGACTCAGAAAATTGTGATATGTCATAAACTAGTTTATGTTTTAAGTCCCTAAGTTTGGGGATGATTCGTTACGCAACAATAGAAAATTAGAACAAAAGCCAATATAAGAACATAATCTAAAAGGAAAAAGATATTGTGGCGTAGTAGATTAATTTTCAAGACAACAGAGTTTACAATGTGAATTCCTTGCAACATAAATCTTTTATTTAGTTTCCAAAAACATGGCACTGTTCTTTCATTTATCTCTTTGTACTATAACTTCATACTACTTTCAGAGCAAAAAACAAATCCTAACAGAATCCTTTGGAAATAAATTGCAACAATTTTCCCCTGAAATAATTGTTTTTAGATGGTCTCAATCTTAACACAGAGTATGAGGCCATATCTTGACTCTGGGACTTGCATCCTTAATATTAGAACAGGAGAAGACCTGGGAATTTAGCTGGTACAAGCTCTTTCTACATTTGAAAAACTGCATCTGAAAGAGATTGATTCATTTGGTTAAAGACTCATGAATGATTAGTGGCATAATCTAGAATAGAACTTTGGTTTCCTGATCCTTCCTTCTTCTAGAACCTTTTACTATACTGTATTGCCAGCCATGTGTACAGACACACAAGCACAAAAGAAATAATTTGGTTTTAACGTTTCAGAACTCAGTCATTTTAATACAGTTACAATCTGATTTCTAGGAGCAAAAAACCATTTTAACTATCAATGTATACAGTGGTGTGCTAGTAAATGTTTAACAACTAGCTCTTTGAAAAACAAAGAACGTCCTAATTTGTATCATTTGCTGATTTCCATGGTGCAAGTACTCCCACTGTGACCGCATTCAAGCTACCATTGTGATGTCACCTAACCCAAAGCTGGGAGTCAGGAATAGATGTGAAAAATCAGCTTCAGAGCTAGTGCAAGCTGGCGCTTTAAGAAAAGCCAATATAAACACATGTCTCTTCTTAAAAGAGAGATATTTGGAATGATTATTCACAAAAGACTACTTATAAAATGAGTCACTGTACTTCTTGGAAGAGCTGGAACTCCCTAAGTGCATTAAAATATAATTTGGGAAACAACATTTTGGTTTACTTATAGGTTATAAGTAACGAATCATTGCCAAAAACAATGTTTATAACTATCGTGGACAAGACAGTGGTGCTCACCAAATGATTCCTGTGCCCCCTTACCTTTCCCAGATGGCCTAGTAGTTAGGTTGGGCCCAGGTGACAAGTTCAGGCCAATGTCTTGCGAGTGGAATGATATGTGTCACTTGAGGACCAAGATAGCTAAGGGCTACGTGTTCTGTGTGCTTTGTTCTGACACCGCAGCCTTGGAAGCCATAGGTTGAAATGGTGGCATCACAGGATGAAAGGAGCCTGAATTCTTGAATCACTAAACAGAAGACAACTCTGATGACCTCTTCAGACTTTGTAAGAGCAAGAAGTAATTTTATCTTTGTGTAAAACCTCTGAGATTTTGGGATTTGTCATTATTACACAACAGGGATTATCTTGACTAACAGTTATAAAAGCAGTTTCAGTGAGATGTTCTTTTCAAGGTAGTTTTCATATATTTGAACTGGTAGGAACAAGAAAAAGACATGATTTAGAAACAGAAACATAAAAATAGAAGGAAATAAAGAGAGAGCCTTCAATTTCTTATTAGCCAGCAACTTTTCTGACCAAAAAGTTCTGGTGCCTTTTAGCTATAGGAATAACCCTTCATAAGAATATAGGGTGCCTTTTATATATAGCACTGATTTTTGTTTGGAGGCCTAACCAGTTAAAATTATAACAATAATATTTATATGTCTCCTTAGAGCCATCAAATCATTTTCATATCCTATATTAATTACTTTATTTACTTACTTATTCATTAAACAACAAATTTTTGAGTGGTTGTGATATTACTGTGTGAGATGCTGGGAATACAATGGTGAGAAAAAACAGCATAGACTCTGCCCTCATGGAAATTGTGGTCTGGTAGGTTACACAGCTATTAATCAAATAATCAAACAGTGCTAAGTGCCATGAAGGGAAAGTATAAGATGCTGTGAAAATGTAAGAGGGGCACTTCTTTGGTGAGTTTGTGTTCACAGTGGTAAGGGAAGTACCCCTGAGGAAGGGATATTTGAATCAAAATCTAAAGGACCAATACAACTGAAAATGAAGAGGGGAGTGGGTAGAAATAAAGGGTGTATTAGTTCCTCATTGCTGCTGTAACAAATTACCACAAATTTAGTGACATAAATGAACACAAATTTATTTTCTTACAATTCTGGAGTTCAGAAGTCTAAAATGCGTCAGTAGGGCTGCATTCTTTCTGAAGGCTCTAGGAGAGAAGCTGTTTTCCTGTTTTTTTTTTTTTTTTTTTTCAGTTTCTAGAGCCTGTTCACATTCCTTGGCTCAAGGCCCTCTTCCAGCAATGGCAACACTCTGACTCTGTGTCCATCATTATATCTCTTTCCCTCTGATTCTGATCCTCCTGCCTCCTTCTTATAAGGACCTTGGTGATTACATTGGGCCCACCCTGGTAATCCAGATAATCTTCACATCTCTGGATTCTTAATCACATTTTAAAGTCCGTTTGTCACATCAAGTAACATATCCACAGGTTTTGGAGATCAGGACATAGATGTCTTTGAGGGCTATTATTTTAACTACCACATAGTGTAAGGCAGAGGGAACAGCGTTGATCAAATCCCTGAAATGGAGAAACAAAATGAAGCCACTGCAAACAGAGTGTCAGAGCAAAGGGGGCAATTATGGGAGATTGGCTGGAGAGAAAGGCCAGGCTGGGTCTTTCAGAAACCTATAGGCTATTTCTAAGATTCGGGTCTATAATTATTCTAGAAGCACTTGGACACATCTCTGCTTACCGAGAAAAGATTACCTAAATGAACATTCAAGGTTGTTTCTAGCCCTGAGGTGCGATGGAATTAAAAAATCCCAATTAAAATCATAATAATTCAATCTTGTAAAATGGATATAATAATAGTGCCTGCTACTTAGAGTTGATGTGAAAAAAAAAGTTTGATTCATGTAAGGCACTTAACAACAGTGTCTAGCACATGTGAAGCACTATATAAGTATTAGCTATTATTACCTAAATATGCAAGCTGAAATCTTCTGGTGTTAAGAAAAGAGAAGGAACTACATTATAGCTGCCCAATTCTGTGGGATTTTAAATGAAGGATGAGTGAGGTGGGGTGGGTAGGGGATAAGGAAGCAGCACAACAATTTAGACTAAAAACAAAATGGCAGGGAGAGAGTGCAAAAAGAAAAAAATTGTCTAATTGTATTCCCCAGTGAATCCAGCTCAAATGGATAAGACAGAATGAGTGCATAATAGAACAAACCAAGCACAGTTTGAAAATCTCTGGGAATTCTGAGGTGTCTAAGGCTACCTTTGATGGAGCTGTAAATTGTAGTGAAGAGAACTCTGGACCCATGGTATATTATCAAAGGACAGAGAATCAGTTATTCAAGCTACACACTTAGTGCTGTCACACTGATGTGACAGAGAATGACACTCAAGCACAAATATGGGGCCATTTTAGTCAAGATAAATACTCCATTGTGTTACAGTCTGGGTAGAAATTTGTTAAGGCATGCAAGCATTGTTTGAAATTAGTCTGGAATGACAAGTTTTTCTTTGTGACTTATAAGAGTTACTGCACAACTAACTCGTAGGTAGGGCCTGGTTCAAAATCATTTGAATTTACACCATCTTGGGTTGGGTTTCCGCAGATGCAGGCAATGAGGCAAGGATCTGAGTGAGTGTAAATAGCTTATTTGAAAGGCAATCCCAGGAAGCACTAGCACCGTAGGGTGGTGGAAAAGGGAGACAGCAAAGGGAAGACAGCCAGGAGAGGGTGTGCTAATGAGCGGATTACTGCTATGAGCAACTGGAGTCCAATTCTACTGGAGACCTCCAGGAGGTGGCAAAGAATCTCCTTAGAGTCCTGATACTCCATCACCCATCTGCCGCTGGCTAAGGGGTTCTGGGCAAAGGAGGTCAACAACTGTAGGCCAGACCTGCTCTTCCAGTCAGAGAAAGCCCTCATGCTGTGAGTGAGGTAGGAGCTGTGGGCACATACAGGATGGAGATTGCCAAGAGAATATGGGCATCTGCCATATTCGTCTCAAACTTAACATCCTTGGCATCTACTATATATATTGAAATGTACATATTATGACTTAAATGTCATGATCAATTCTTTCTTTGCATATCCAAGGATACCACTCTTAACAATTTTCTCCTCTTTCTTCTGCATCATCGCAATTTTCCTCCGAACTGAATTTGTTTTTGCGTCAGTATAAAAACAGCCTCTGCCATTTTCTCCATCACGATTTCACTTCTCCCAATAGTTGATGACTGATTTCTCTCTTTCTCTTTACAGAAAGCTCATTGGAAACATTTTTTTATATTCCATGTCTATAATTATTTTCCTTCTGTTCTTTCTGGAATCAATTAGAAACATATTTTTTGCTCCAGTCATTCCACAAATAGGTAATGTCAAGGTTATCAATAACCTCCATGTCAGTAAGCCCAACAATCAATTCTCATTCCTTATTTTACTCGATTTATCAACAGTATTTAACACAATGGTATACTCTCTCCTTCTTCATACACACTATTCTCCCCCAGAGAGACCTTATACTCTCTTGGTTTTCCTCCCATCTGACTCACTACTCCTTATGTGTTTCTTCTGCTGAAGCTTTGCTGGTCACTCCTCATTCTCCGACTTCCAAATATTGGATTCTGTGGACCTCTTCTATTTTCTGACTACCCTTTGGTAGTATCAACTGGTCTCCTGACTTCAAATATCATCTTTATGCTAATGACTCCCAAATTTATATCTTCAGCCAGACTTCTCTTTATAACTCCATTTTGTTCCAGGGGCTCTTGCTCCAGGACAATTATGCCCTCCAACCCCCGCCCTGGCGAATATTTAACAATGCCTGGGGACTTTGTTGGTTGTCACATCTGGGGTAAAGGGTGCTACCTGCATTTAGTGAGTATAGGCCAGGGATGCTAGTAAACATCTAACAAGGAACAGAACAACTCTCCACAACAAAAAATTATCTGGCTCTTTGTCAATAGTGCTGAAGTTGAGAAACTCTGCTCCATTCTCATATACACAAGTGGGCATTTAACATCTCCACCTTGATGTCTAATGGATATTTCAAACTTAACATGTCCCAAACTTATCTCTGACCATCCTCTACACCTCCCCTTTCCACATCCTTTCCTAGCTCAATTAATGGCACCTCTACTCTTCCAGTTGCTCAAGCCCAAAAAGTTGGAGTCATCCTTGGCAACTTTCTTCTTACCACCCAACAGCCAGTCCATCAGCAACCATGCTGCTCAGTCTTGAAATCTCATCACCTTTACTGCTATTAATATCATTCAGGTTCACCCAGCATCATCTATTGCCTGAATTACTGCTTTATCTTCTAAGTGTTCCCCTGATCCGTCTTTGGTCCCCCATAGTCTCTCCTCAACCCAACAGCCAGTGATCCATTTAAAATACGTGTTAAGTCATGTCACATTTCTGCTCAAAACCTCCCAATGACTTCCTGTGTCACTTAGAGTAAAAGTCAATGTCCTTTCAATGACCTAAGTGCCTTATTTGGTCTGCATCTTCCTTTTGCTTATCTTAACCCCCTTACTCTTGCCGTTACTCAGCCACACTGGCCTCCTTTGCTTTTCTTTGAACACAGCAGACATACTCCCATTTCTGGGCTGCTCCACTTCTCTGCCTGGAATGTTCTTCCTAATATTTCTCATGGCTCCTCTATTACCTCCTTGAAGTGCTTTACTCAGATGTCCTCTTCTCAGGGCAGGCTTCCCTGGCCAATCAATTTAAAATTATACCCGTTTCCTCACTCCAACACATGCTATGCTCCTTCCTGTGTGATTCTTTTTTCTTCACTCCACTGATCAGTTTCCAATATGTTATATAGTTTACTCATTTTTCTCATTCACTGTCTGTCTGCTTCTAGTAGAATGTCAGTTCTATGAGGTCAGGTGGTGTGTTTTGTTGATTGCTGTATCCACAGTTCCTGTAACAATGCCTGATCTGAAGTAAGCTTTCAATAAATATATGTTGAATAAATGAATTAATAAGTGAGGAAAATGCAAGTTTTTAAATTTTCTATAACTGACATAATTTTACTCTTTTGTCCCCAATTCTTAGTCATGGCAGGGAAAATAAAGAACAATGTAAATATGATAATTAAAGTTAAATTAGGCTTGTTGGCAAGACATGGAACAACAAGAATTCTTATGTACTATTTGTAAGAGTATAATTTGACAGAAAAACTTTGGGAAAACAAACCTAGGCATTATCTAGTAAAGTTGAAGATGAATCTGTCATACAATTCAGCAATTCTACTCCTAAATATATACCCTAGAGTTGAGAAATTCCTACTTCTATGTAAAGCAAAATTGTTCATAATTATAAAAACTGGATATAATCTAAATATACATAGACAGGAGAGTAGATAACTAAGTTCAGGTACAACAAAACATGAGTGAATTATAGATACATACAGCAACATGGATGAATCTCACAAAAATGTTGAGAAACAAAATCAGACGGCAGAAGAATATATATACATAGGTCAAAAACACACAAAACTAAACAATATAATGTTAGACATCCATATATATGGTAACCTATAACAAAAGGCAAGGGAGTGATAAACACTAAATGCGGGATACTTTTTATTAAAAAACCAGTAAGGAAATAGGCTTTTAGATGCATACCCAGGGTGTTAGTATCAAATATTTTTGTAATATTCAGTTTTTTAAGCTGAGTAATAGGTATACAGGTGATCATGATACTACAATTTTTAAAACTATACACATACTTTATATTGAGCCACATGCAAATATTCTGTGTGTATTTTACTGGCATTAATTGTTAAGAAGTTAAAAACAAAATGGCCATGCATATATGACCATTATATGCTAAATCTTTCTAACCCAGGAAAAAAGTCAACTAGAGCAAGGTTTAAACAATTAAAATGCTTAACTCCAACATCACTACATACTTCTTCACAGTATTAATTGTTACTGACTTTGAGGCCATCATGTGACATGGAAATGAACATGAGAAAGGCTAGTAAAAATTGGAAGGCAGTGGTAAAAATATTTTTTTATAATTGGTGTGTACTGAGTCAGTGTCTGGGGGAGAAAATGTTACTGTGTCAGTCAGTTATCTATTTCTGTGTAAAAAATTTGCCACAAACTTAGCACTTTAAAACAACATTCATTAGTATCACAGTTTCTGTGGATTAGAGAATCTGGGCACAGCTTAGGTAGATCCTCTGCTTAGGGTCCAATCCAGGTGTTGAGTAGGCTGTGCTCATAAATGGAGGCTCAACTGGAAAGAATTGCTTTCAAGTTCATTCACATTGTTGGCACCTTTCATTTTCTTGTGGCTATGGGGTCAGTGTCTTGTTGCCTGTTGGCTAGAGGCTGCCTGAAGCAACTTAGTCACATGGTCACTTCTCCATCATGGTCACTTGCTATGATATTCTATTCTTTGCATCCTAGAAAATAGGACTAAATTAGGTAACATATGTGGCTGCTAGATCATAAACTAAAGAAGATACACTATAGATTGATGTGGCAGAAGAAATCCAAATCATACCTCTTAAAATAGTGTTGGAATTCTGCATTAGAATTGGAAAGCAACTGGAACTTTATAGGAAAAAACATAAAACAGAGAATGTAGAGGGACTGCCCGTCTGTGATGAAGTAGTAACGTCTCAGATAGTTGAAAATAGTACTTTGTGGGTGCTACGAGATGCACCTCTCAGACTCCAGTTGGGATCAAAGGATACGGCTCAGAGTTTTCAACGTAATTCTCTGTCCATGAGAATTTGCCCACACCAGCCAAGCACAGAGTAACAGTTGCTTTCCTTGCTATCGTAAGCTTCTGTGGTCATTGGCTTCAGATTTTCCCATGGTCTTCATAATTTCTCTTGGTCATTTCTATCTTCATTTTTCATTCTAAGGCTCTCAGTATCTGAATATGGCCTTGTCCCAACTCTGCTTTTATCCAATAAACTTAATTCTCATGTCATACCAAAGCTTTTATTTTTTGACTCTCTTTGTCATCTTGTATTGATTCATTATTTAGACCTTGGTACAAATAATTTATGGTTAGCTAGCTCCCTCATAAGAATATAGTAGAAAACTAGGTTCTATAAACTTCCAGTGCTTAATCTAGCTTCTAGCCCAGTGTTCTAGTATCTAGCAATTAACAGATGTTCCACAAATGTTTGCTGAATGGATGAATAAATAAATGAATAAAAATAAACATAAAACATAAAATTAGTCTTTATGTTTCCATAACTTGCACAAAAACATATTTTAAGCAATAATCATACATTTTAATAACATCATTATTAGCCATGTTGCCTTGAAAAGAGAGCATAAATGTGTATGAGAGGATATTTTTGATATGTCTGAAAATAAAGCTGAGCATATGCAAAGCAGAACAACAGTAGGTAACACAGCCATCTGCAAGTCAATGCAAAAAAAGGTGTTATCAGATTTATGTACAAATGATAAACATTCACTGAAACATTTTAAGTAAATCTCACAGGCTCATAAATAATAAAGCATAATCTAAATTTAAATTGTATGAGTAATATTGCACTTTACATTTAAGAGATGTTTGGGTCAACTGATTTGATTTCTTGCTCAACACTCAAGAATGAGTACCTGTCATCTTCAAGATTCACAGTTTTTATGGCATAAGTTTGATCACAAAAAGGGAAATAAGTATAGTTTTCCATTTTGGCTCTGTTTTCCTCTCAGTTACAAAATAATTTCTCCCATAGGGATAGAGAGGAGTCAAGACTTTTCTTCTTCCACATTTTCCTGCAATTAGGCTATTGCAAATGGGTGTCTGAGTGGCTGTCATCATTTCTGTAACCATGGCAGGAATCACAGCATATTCAGCATATTTTTTTTCCTGCTGAGAATGAATTTATCAACACAGATTTCCACACAGCTTTTCAGTTGATCTTTGACCCCCTCAACTTAGGCCATTGCTTAGCTGAGGAGAAAACTTATTTGCCAAACACCACTATCTATGTCATGTCATTTTTATTTTATTTTATTTTATTTTATTTTATTTTATTTTATTTTATTTTTATAAAAGTGACTTTTCTTTTCCAGAGGGCTGTTTTACCAATATCAGCCAGTTCACCAGGTTTCCACTCTGGCCCTCTGAAGAGTTTTCTTTCTTTGGCATAACTTAGTCACCAATATTTTTGTGTGGGCTCAGAAGTCATTCTTGGCTTCTTTGAAGCCTATGTGGAGGTATCCACATGCAGGAAAGAGCAGCAGAAATAGCTCCTCATCTGCATCCAGAGTTTCGTCTGGGCCTATGCACGTGTCCACCTTCCTTTCTTTTGCTCTACAGTGTAATTCTAGGCTCCCACTTGCCAGTGATTCTCTTGGATGCTAGCTTCCCAATGTTGCTCCTGTTTACCATTGAACACTCAACTCCTGGAAATGCTCTCAATTAGAGTATGTACTCAGTAATATGAATAATAGTTGATGGTAGGAAGGAAAGAAAGAAGATAGGCTGGCAGATTCTCCATTCTTGATGCCTTATTTTCTAGAATTTGTATATTCTAGGTTTTTTTGCCATGGTTACTTGATAAACATAATTCTATATCCCTTCCCCCATCCCTGACCTGTTTGTCGTAATGTCTGTCTGACCCCTTTTGGCTCTTGATTTTTGCTTCAGTGGCCATATCCAGCTTCTTGACATTCTAAGGATTGCAAGGCTTTTAAAAAATTTTTTGTCAAAAGATGTACTAATTAGATGCTTTCTGCCCACAGTAACAAAAACCCTGGCTCAACTGCTTTACACAATTAGAATTATTTCATGTAACAAGAATTCTAAAGGCAGAGCAGCTCCAGGTTTGGTGTAATTAGAGTTCTGGCCCTTCTTGGGGATTCTCATGGCTCAACCTCCTCTGGGTTGATGCTGTCTTCCCCAAATCTCCACTCTTTGTTATAAGAGAGATGCAACAGTTCTGGCATCTCATCTAGACACAACAAAATCCAGAGGCTGAAAATAAACTGGATCTTCCTATGTCTCCAAAGTCCTCTAGCTGAATGTCTTTCATGTCTCGTTAGTCATAACTGAGCCACCTGCTCATGACTAGAAGAACTGGAACATCATGATGGATCCAGACCAATCAGGACCCTTCTCAGGGTAGGGATGGGCCAACCTCACTTGAAGTCCGTGGCACTGGGGAGGAGGGTGGGAACTTCAGAAAAGTTGAAGTCATGTAAACAAGGAAGAAGAGAATTGCTTTGAGGAAAGTGATGGTCTTAGTTTGGGTTACCCAGAAGCAGATCCTAAAACAATGTCTGATGACCCTTGAACAACACAGGGGTTATGGGTCCTGACTCTCCACCCAGTCAAAAATCCACATATAACTTTTGATTCCCCCAAAACTTAAATACTAATAACCTACTGTTGACTGAAATCCTTAATGATAACATAGTCAATTAACACATATTTTGTGTGTTATATGTACTATATACTGTATTCTTACAATAAAGTAAGCTAGAGAAAAGAAAATGTTATTAAGAAAATCATAAAGAAGAGAAAATATATTTACTGTTCATTCAGTGAAAGTAGATCACTACAAAGACCGTCATCCTGCTCATCTTCATGCTGAGCAGGCTGAGGAGGAGGAGGTAGAGGATGGGTTTTTCTTGCTTTCTCAGGAGTGGCAGAGGCGGAAGAGGTGGAGAAGGTAGAGGGGAGGCAGGAGAGGCAGGCATGGTTGGTGTAACTTTATGGAAATACATCATAATTTCCATCTGACAGTTTTGCTTTTTCATTTCTCTAAAAATGTTCCTATATGGTCCCAATCTTTCTTCTACCATTTGCTTTAGTTTCCGTGCCTGTATCACAGAAGAACCCATGTCGTAAAATAAGTCAAAAGCAGTCTCAAATCATCAGAACCCTCTACCAGATTGTCTAATGTCAATTTGTTTCCTGGCATTGCTGCTTCTGTGTCTTCTTCCTTAGCATCTGGCACTGGTTTGAAAGCACTCATATTCATCAGGTCATCTTTTCTTAATTCTTCTGGTGCAGTGTCTATTAGCTCTTGAATATCTCTAAGATCTGAATCTTGATACCCTTCACCTCTCCCACCTTTTTTGCTATATCCACAAGCTTTTTCATGATTTCCTTGACTGGTTCTGTTATAAATCCTGTGAAGTCATGCACACCATCTGGACACAGTTTTCTCCAGCAGGAATCTATTGTTTCAGGCTTGATGGCTTTCACAGCTTTTTCTATGATAATGATGGCATCTACAATGGTATAATTCTTACAAATTTTCATAATATTCTCCCTATTGGGGTTCTCTTCCATAGTGTTGACAATCCCTTTCATAGAGTACTGTGTATGATAAGCCCTAAAGGTCCTTATGACCTCCTGATGTAAAGGCTGAATTAGAGATGCTGTGTTTGGGTGCAAGTAGAACACTTTGATGCCTTCAGTATTGAATTCATGGGGTTCTGGATGGCCTGGGGCATTGTCTAATATCAAAAGAACTTTAAAAGACAATCTCTTACTGGCAAGGCACTTTCTAACTTCAGGAACAAAGCATCAATGGAACCAATCCAGAAAAAGGGTTCTCATTGTTCAGGCCTTATTTTTGTACAACCCAAAGACTGGCAACTGGTGTTTATCTTTTCCCTTCAAGGCTCTGGGGTTAACAGCTTTAGATAACGGAAATACTGATCATAAACCCAACTGCATTTGCACAAAACAGTAGAATTAGCCTATCCCTTCCTGCCTTAAATCCTGGTGCTTGCTTCTCTTCCTTACTAATGAATGTCCTTTGTGGCATTCTTTTGAAGAATAGGGCACTTTCATATGTACTAAAAGCCTATTCAGGGAGATATCCTTTTTCCTTAATGATTTGCTTAATGATGTGTAGTATGGAAATTCATCTGCTGCCTCTTGGTTAGAAGAAGCTGCTTCTCCTAATAACTTGATGTTTTTAAGCCAAACCTCTTTCTAAAATTATCCAGCCATCCTTTGCTGGCATTAAATTCTCCAGCTTTTGATCCTTCACCTTCCTTTTCCTTTAAGTTGTCATATAGTGACGTTTTTGTGTGTGTGAATCATAGTGAAGTTTGTAGGTATATCTTTCTTACAGCTATCCTGCACCCACATAAAAGTTGCATTTTCAATATGAGATAAAAGGATATTTCACAAAAAGAGCAAGGTTTTCATGCCTTCTGGCATAGCTGCAGTGACAGCTTCATGAATTTTCTTTTTTTTTTCTTTTCTTACAATGGTTCTTACACTGTATTAATTTATCTTGAAATGGCAAGCAATTACATCTACAGACCTTAATCTACAGTACATATCAAGCAATTCAACTTTGTCTTGTAATGTCATGACTTTTCTCTGCTTCCTGGGAGCACTTCCAGCATCACTAGTGGTACTTTGTATGGGTCCCCTGGTGTTATCCAAGGTTTAGGGTATTGCACTAAATAAGATGAAAGATACACAAGAACCATGAGAGATAACTTTTTGCGGTGATGTGCAATTTACTGGAGAAAGGAGCTGCTCACTCTGAGATGATTAGTGTCACATGGCATTTTATTTATTTATTTTGGGGGGGAGGGCAAGGAAAGCGACTGTTATTCAGAGAGCCAGTAAACTGAAAAGATGGTGGACTAATGTTCTAAAGAAGCATCTTAAGTTATTATGAACTTCAGGTTCCTTTTTATGTTAAGGGGGAGTTGCAAGAGGTAGCCAAGGACCGTTAACGTCTTATTTGGGCATCAGTGAGGGTCTGAGGAGGTTGTAAAACTTCTTTGTTCTTCATCAGTTAACTTTGGAGGGCTCAGGTCATGATGTTCCTATAAATCTGCCTACCTGTCTACAAAATGAAAGAATCATTGTCAAGAAACCAGAGTCCCTGCAGTTGGCAGTGCACCAGCTGGCAGTGCAGCAGTGGTCAGCCAGTGGGGCCTTGGCTCAGAATGCTTTCATTATCAAGTGTATCAGTGTAAACTAGCAGGTCCAGTGTGTGTGTCTGCTGGATGCTGCAGGACTTGTTCTCCACCATGCAGGTATAGCGACCATGTCACATGGCCTCTTAAGCAGATCCTCCCAACATTTGAACTCACTGCAATAGCAACAGGAGGTGGTTACAAAATTATTATAATAGTACACTATGTACTACAGAAAATTGCATGCAGTTCTGATTTCATACTGCATTTTTACATTTGTTTACATTTCTCTCCACTGTGATTGGCACCATGCATGGTCTATAAGTATTTTTGTGCTTAAGTTTTGGTAACTTAAAACTTTTTATAATAAATTTATGTTGATTTTATGGTAGGAATTTATAAAATAAACTAACATTTTCATATATTTTATACATTTATGACCTAACTAATTTTTCTTCATTTTTTGATATTTCTGGGCTATGAAATTCATAATTCATCTGTAACTTTTCAAGTTGTGTCAAATCTTCAAAATATTTTTCAATATATTTATTGAAAAAAGTCTGCCTATAAGTGGACTCAAGTAGTTCAAACCTCTGTTGTTCAAGGGTCAAATGTATGAGTAGTTTATTTAGCAGATGAAACCAAGAAATGCTGGAGAAATAAGGAAGTGAGAGAAGGAAGGGAAGGCAACTAAAAAGGAGGACATTATAAATCAAGTTGCAAGAATGGACAACTGAAGCTTAATGCATCTGGGAGCAATGCAGATCAGCGTAGACATTTCTTAGCGTTGCTGGGATCAGTGCAGATACTTTCCAATCAAGTTGCAAAGAAGGTGGGGCATTCCTTTGCTAAATTCCATCTACCATTGGCTGAGGGGAGCTCCCAGTGGTTTTAACCTCCCAGCACTTCCAGCCTGTACTACACGCAGGCCTAAAGAAAACCCTCTGGCAGAGAGTCGCAGGTGCTTTCAGGAGGGATGGGTGCCCACAGGACATGGGCAAAACACTGACAGCATCTGCTATAGCGAACAGCAGGCTTTGCTACCAACAGGAACTGTTTAAATTTGTAATTTCATCTTCAGACTTTTAGAACAACAATTCTGGCCCCCAGACTAATCTAAAATAAATGTAATCTTCATCATACCATGTGCCTTATAAACACTAACAGTTGTTCCAGCCGGGCAGTAGAGATTTTCAGAATGAATTCCATGTTTATGATTACCCTTGAGACTCAGATGTCAACTTTGAGAACAAGTGGTGGCAGCGGTGGCCCTGTGGGGAGGTCTGCATCAAATGCGTCTCTATTTTAAATTCCTTTTTATAATGCTGTATCTTTTTTTTAACAAGGTAGAATATTTTCCAAAGAAATATCTTTTTTAAAACAGAATATCCTAAGTAACTCTGAAGATCTATTAAAATAATCACTGTTTTATTTTTAACTAGAAAAGTCCAGATGAAATCTCTTTTGGGGGGAGAGGACATAAATAAGTGTAAAATACAGGTAATTCGTTTCAATTTTGTTATGGATCAAATTGTCTCTTGCTGCCCCCTAATCTATATATTGAATTCCAAACCCCCAGTATTTCAGAATAACATGTGACCTTATTTGGAAATAGAGTCATTGTAGATGTAATTTTTTAAGTAAGTTGAGGTCATGGGGAGTCGGGTGGGCCCCTAATCCAATATGACTGGTGTCCTTATGAAAAGAATGCCATGTGAAGAGACCGACACACACACAGGGAGAATACCACGTGAATCTGAAGACAAAGGTCGGGTAATGTATCTATAAGCCAAGGAATGCCAGACATTGCCAGCAAACCACCAGGAGCTGGGAGAGAGGCAAGGGATGGATTCTTTCTCACAGCCCTCAGAAGGAAGCAACTCGCCAATACCTTGATCTTAGACTTCCAGACTCCAGAAGTATGACACAATAAATTTATGTTGTTTAAGCCACTCAGTTTGTGAGACTTTGTTATTGCACTTCTACAAAACTAATACAAGTGTCTGTCAAATAACTTCCTAGAGCTAGTATAATTACTAGTTGAGCTTTCTAAGAAAAGAGGCCCCTTTAGCTGTTGATGAGTGTTTGTGGTCCTGGTCTCTTAGCACCAGTGATAAATCACATAGATTTAAGTCACCTTATCCTAGTAGCAAAAGTGAAGGTGACCACATGAATGTATATTTCAGGACCAGTTAGACCCGTCTAGATTTTTCTGGACAAAAAATAACTTGAACTAAAAAACATTGCTGTAGTGATTGCTGGAGACCTTCAATAATTTTCTTTTTTCCTTATTATAAAACTGTACAAAATTTCCTTTTGTGTCTCTGATTTTGCAAATGGCAAATTGGAGACTCAGGAAGGTTATATAATTTGCCTAATGTCACAGAGCTTACAAAGAATCAGTACTCATATCTGGTTCTCTTTTGCTCCAAAGATTGTAAAGTGACTTTTTATTCTAAGTCTCCTGACTCTGTATGCAATGACAACCTTCTTTTCTTAAATCTGACTTGAATTTCAGTTTCATTAAAGCCAGTAATAGGCATCAACTATTGTAGGAGGCATTCTTACATCATATAGGAAAACAGACAAAATAAACTCTAAAATTATTTCCAAATTCCAAGATTCTGGAGTACTGTGAGAAATCAAAAAAGTTCTTTGGTATTCAGGCCTTAAACAGAATTAATAGGACTGTGAGCTCTCAGCCTTATTCTTGCCCCCTTATAGAACATCTTCAAATTGTAGCCAAAGCAACTTTTCTAAGGTGTGAATCATATCATATCATTCCTTTCCTTAAAACTCCCCAGTGGCTTTCATCAGAATTGCCACATCTAAGCTCCTTGCCACACCCTATAAGCTTCTGAAAATAAAGAAGGGTTTTATTAATAATTACCCTGGGCTAAAGAGTGGTAACTGGCATTATCTTGGGCCAAGCTGGATGTTGGGTCATGTACCTGATCTACCCTTTATTTCTCTTTCTGACATCATCTCCCTTATACCTCCCTTCATTCACTCTCTTTGGTCACCCTGGCCTAATTTCTAGGCCTTGAACACATACTTACCTTCTCTGCCTCAAGATGTTAGTCCTTGCTGTTCCTTCTGCCTGGAATGTTCTCCCCAGACCTTTACATGCCTCCTTCTTCTTTTTTATTTGTTCAGACCTCGGTTCGTATATTCGCTCCACAAGAGAGTTCATTCTTGACCACCAGAGGTAAAGTACCCCTGCCCCTTTACTTGTTCTCTTTCGTAGCACTCTATTTCATCTTTTCCTACCAGTTGGTAGATATTTTTTTATTTTATTTTTTTAAATTTGGGTCCCTCTACCAATAGGTAAGCTCCTTGAGGACAGAGACTTTATCTTGTCCACTGGGTGGCAGATTGCAGTTTCTCAAAATACAAATTTTGGTTTGCCGGCTGATTTTAAAGACAGTGTCTATTAAAATAACTTTCATGTCTATAAAAACAGAGATGTTTTTGCACAGAGCATTAGTATCTGGCTGTTTTCCACCTCCCTATCCTCATTTCTCACCACGAATCACCCCTATCTCCTGCCCTCTCTGACCTCCTTGTATGCTGCTGTCCCTACTTATGGGGTTTTCCTCCCTCTTTGTTATTCCTGGTACTGGTCCTGGGCCTGCACCTCCATTTGGATTTCTTCACTTCTCTATACAGTGGCCCCCACGATAGCCTTTTTATTTCTAGTATCATAACACCCATTACACATTGTAATCATTATCTAGCTAGTTGTTCCTTTTTGCTTAGACTACCATGTCTCTTTTCTCCACTTCTGAAACCTAGGATGCTACCCACCATGTAGTACTCACTTGGTGAATGAATGAATACACAGACGTGCAGATCTCTCAATATATTTGCTTCACTCTGGCACTCTTTTGGATTTTTACATCTTTGCCTTTCTCCTAAAAATATAACAGTTCCACACACCAGGCATCAGCACAGGATTTATCACCACCTCCTGATTCATTCTCAATTTCTGGATGTTAGGATACCCTGCTGTCCGCAGCATCAGTGCTAAGTTAAAAATCTTCAGCCTCTTATTAGCTCTCAACATCTAATGAGTCACCACATGTGGTACTTGTTTAAAACTGTCTTGCTTTTTCCAGTGCCCGGTGCCAGATATCTGTTCTCTTGTCCCTTTAACAGAAAGTCTCCTTATTGCTGTCATTATGGTCAAAATTGGTGAATACACCTGCTGTCAGATTTTAGTGGATCTCATGGTGTGCAATCAGCTGTTGTTTGAGCTCTCTAATTTCAGCATTAGAATAGTGGTAGATCAAATTCTGCCTGGCACAGAGAATTCTTATGGCACGGAGAGACCGATGTATGGTTCTAGAAGCAACATGGACAACTTGACTACCTCTGATTAGTGTGATGCCAAAACCAAGAGCATGGGCATAAGTGAACTCTTAACTTCAGCTAGCTGTAGCCCAAATCATAATGGGAAATGGGTTTTAAATAGTGAAAACTTTTAACTATCATCCTTTATTTGATTTGTATTAAGGATAAGCCTTCTAATTCTTTAAGGATATTTATTAATACATCCATACACAGAGACCATCTATCATCATTCCCATGGCGAAACTATAAAAAGAGCTCTGGACCAGGACTGCATGAGGTCAAATTTCAGCTTCCACAATGCTGGTTGTATGATGCAGGTTAAGTGTCGGTTTCCTTGGTTGCAAAATGCAGATAATATAGTAGCAGATACCTTATGGGGTTTTGCACAAGTGACATACTTAGTACAGAGCTTGACAGCTACTAAGCGCTGCTTCTGTTATCATCATTATCCTCCTCCTCTACCTCTTTCTTATCACCATTTCATTCCGGTTTTTACCCAGTTAACTTAGGAAGAGAAATTAAAATTCCATCTGGTAGATTTCTTTGTGCATGTGGTAAAACAAATCAAATTTTGATTGCTACCAAAATCACATTTGCATTTTGTCTAGCACAAATCACTTTCAGAAAAGGGAGAAATTATTAAAGTAACTTTTCATGCTTTAAAGCTATTTAAAAAGTCCTTACAGTAGACTGTCCTGCCCTAGTTCGTGAGCCTGTATTATTTTGCTTACCTGTCGCCCTTCCTTAGTACACTGCTCTGGCAGACCACAATCAACACACAATTTATTGCAACTGCTCATAGGTCTTTACAATTAACTAAAGAAGGTTTTCTGAATACTTTTCTTTTTTAGAAAACCACAGAAACATTGCATGCTAGTTGTAACAAATTTAAAGAATATCAAAGAGAAAATGAAAATCATAATCCAAGTCAAACAAAAATTAAGAAAAAACTTTGTTCATTTCAATCCTAATCCTTAGTAATCACCACTGATAACAGTTGGGAGTATATTGGAGCATATTCTTTTAGATCTCTCTCTCTCTCCTCGTATCTACCATATCTATCTGTGTGTGTATACACATGCATATGCATACATATATACACATATATATCATATGTATGATATAACATGCAGGATATTTTTGCCTTTTAAAAACCAAATGTGATCAGACTATGAATACTGTTCTATAACTTACTTTTTTCACTTAAAAATCCATCCTAGGAAATTTTTTAGGTATCAACAAATATAAAAATGACTCATGCATTTTTTTTAAATGGCTCTGTTATTTCCTACTGCATGTTTAGGAAACTGTTACATTAGCGGTCCCTAAAGAACCACATCTCCTGGTATCCATGCCTTGGTGTAGTCCTCTCCCACACTGATGCTGAGGTTGGCTGTGTGACTTGCTTTGATCTATGGGACAGCAAAACTTTGATAAGAACTTCCACACTGGGGCTTGTCCTCTTGGAATGCTCTCTCTTGAAAGCCATCTGCCATGTAAGAAGTCTGACTACCGTGAGATGATGTGTGGTGTTCCAACCAACAATGTGAAAAGAGACAGGTCGTATGGAGGAGTGTAAAGGCACTGGACGTAAGTGAAGGCTTTTGGGATTTTCACCCTGGGCCAGACACCTGTTAGAGCATGTGATCTGTCACAGTCAATACTGTGTAGAAAGGAAGAACAGCCTATATTCCCAACCCATAAAATTGTGAGAAATAGTAAATTATATTGTGTTAAGCTGTAAGTTTTGGGGTGGTTTATCAGACAGTAATAGACGACTGAAACACATAGATACACTATAATTAATTTTTTTAGTGTCCTATTAAGAACAATATAGATTAGTACTTTTTCTTTTTTGCTATTTTAAACAAAGTTCAGTAATCATTGTTTCATAGATGTTTGTACACTTATACCAGTATTTCTGTAAAATAGATTTCTTTTGGTGATATTCCTGGGTAATTGAGTATATGGATTTAACATATCGGTAGTGTCATGGTGTCCTTTCCTAAAGGCCATATCAATTTACAATTTTACCAATAGTTAATTAAATTTCCTGTTTCTCTACAACCTAGCTAATACTCTATTATTAAGCTATTAGATTTGTAGAAGCTACATTTTAAATGTTATTTTACTGAGCATTTCTTTATTAGTGGTATTAAGCACCGTTATGTGAGTTTAACATCTACTTTTGTCTCTTCTGGGACCATTTTTAATTGAGTTGTTTTCTTTTCTAATTGTTGATTTGTAAGAACCATGTATGTATTAAGGATGTTAGTCTTTTGAGATAAGTGTTCAAAATATTTTATTCCAATTTATTGATATAAACTACATTTGTTTATGGTGTCTTTCAATTTACAAAGTAATGAAATTTTATGTAGTCAGGGCTTAAAGTTTTCCTTCATGGTTTCTATGTTTCATAGTATACTTTTTAGTGATATTCCCCATAGTAGGATTATAAAAGTATTTTACTATAGTGTCTTCTACAAAATTTACAGTTCAAAAAAAATAGGTTTAAATATTTATTTACCTGGAACTTGTTTTTGTAGATAGTGTGAAGTAAAGTCATAATATTATTTTTTTACAAGTGGATAACCAGTTGTCCCTAAACTATTTATTGAATAATTTGCCCTTCCATTGCTTACTTAAAATGCTGTTAACTTCCTAAATGTACCTGGATTTGTTTCTAGATACTATTTTCCTATTAATTTTTTTGACTCATACAGTAGCATGGTTCTTAAAATTATCACAAGTTTTTTTTTTAGCATAGTGAAGTTAATTGTTCAGTGCACTCCAAACTTTGAAACAAGTAAATTCTATGTGTTAAAGAGTAGACTTATATATACCTATCTAATTGAGTAATACATGCTTAGAAATTTTGTAAAAGAAAAATATACAAATTATATTTCATTTTGAAAACATAAGGAGAAGCTCTAATAGCAAAACAAGCAATACCTGAAACCAATAATAGATCTAAAGGTTAACCTAGGAAAGTATTTTTGTGATATAACATAAAATATTCTGAAATTTCATATTCTGAGGTTTCCAAATCCTTCTCTTCCTGTTTTCCCAAACTCCCAGCCCTTAAAAGCTAATGAATGCCACATAGAACTAGAGGAAAAGGAAGAGTGTTGAGAAGATAAAAGCAGGGAGGAAAGATGCTAAAAATGTGTCATCCAAATTCTGATTATAAACCTTTTTAGGTTAATTGGTAAAATGATGGTGTCTATAACAGCCTAAGATGTACTGGAGGCCTTTTCTGTATTTTTTAGGAGTGACAGAAGTGACACGATTGCCAACTTCTCCTGAATCTAAACTGGGTATAGTCTTTAAAATACCTTAATTAATTTTTAAAAGCATTTTGTTTTTACTTTGTTAGTTCAAATGGATGGAGGCTGGTATGTTCACATTTAGCCCCATTTAGTTTTACACAAATAAAAGCAATTTCTCCCTCACGTAAAGGAAATGCTTCAAACTCTTCCTAGTTCTTGATGAAGCTCTGACATTTATATAACCTACTTGAATTTTTCAGGTTTTGATGGTTTTGTTAGGTTCATGCCATTATGTTGCTTGAATTTTGGGCTCTCTTTGATAAAACCGTGTACTAAATTCTAGTTTCTTAGAGTGACAAAAAAGTGTTATAAGAAGTTCTCTGACACATACATTGATCTCAGGCAACCTCTAAGAAGAGTAAGTGGCATGAAGCCTAGAGCTGCAATGGCCTGAGTGAGTTCTAGCCTTGGATTTATGGCCATGTAATTAAATACTGTTGTTGACCAATAAATGCATCATCAGTCTTCAAACAATTCAAAACTAAATGGACTTAAGTATGAACAATCTTAAAAACTCAACATTAATTTTGACTCCCCCTTTCCCTTTTTGGATAGATTTTGGCATTTTCTCACTTTTTAAAAGATTCTGTTTTCTCCTTACACCAAAATGCAGTTTGACAAATAGAAAAGCACCAAGAAAAAAAATTATTTGTAGTCCTAATGTCAGAAATCAACGATTGTTAAATAATTTTCTGTATATGCTTGTAGTTACATATGTTGTTTAAATGTTTGTGTTCTCACTAGTAATAAATTGTAATATGTTCACCACTGTATCATTCACCTCTCTTTCTTTCTGAAATACAAATACACAAATACTACATCTGCTTTCTTGATGTTCCCCCTCCCCAGGGATCAACATATCCACAATTTTATCCGTGATATAGGGCTTAGTTCAAATGGCATCTTAATTGCCTTGATTGTTTGGGTAATTACCTCTATAAGTAAACCTAGCCTCCCTGAACTCTATCTTTTAATTTTTTAAATTTTCTTTTTTTCATAGGGACAAGATCTTGCTCTGTTGCCCAGGCTGAAAGGCAGTGGCATGATCACAGCTCACTGGGCTTGAACTCCAGGGCTCAAATGATCCTCCCAGGTTAGCCTCCCCAGTAGCTGGGACTACAGGCATGTGCCACAACTCCTTGTTCTTATTTTTTGTAGAGATGGAGGGGGTCTCACTATATTGCCCAGGCTGGTCTCATACTCCTGGCCTTAAGCTGTCCTCCTGCTTCAGCCTTCCAAAGTGTTGGGGATTACAGGTGCGAGCCACTCTGCCCTGCCTATAACTATCTTCTTAAAAAACCATTTGTAACTTTATATTTTGTGTTTTGCTTATGCACATATTTTCGCTATTAAATATAAACTTCTTGAGGATAGTATATTAGTCAAGGCTCATCTGGTTGCAAAGGATAAAATCATAACTTATATAAGACAAGATAATTTATTGTCTCAGAATATTGACAAGTCTAATGGGCCTCAGGCATGGCCCACAGCCTCAGTCTCTGTCTCCGTCTCAGTTCTGCTTATCTTGACTTGGCTTCATCCTTCTCACTGAACGATTCCTTTTTAAAAAGTTCCTCTTTCTTGATAAATATGGTAGGAAAGTTCCAAGTAAAACCCTTATTTGTCTATCTCAGTCAATTTGTCCGTCCTGAGCCTATGGCTTTGGCCAGGAGGAAGGAGTATACTGATTGGCCAGCCTGAGTCATGTGCCCAATCCCATGCCTGATCACAGGCACTAGAAAAAAGCAGAAGGGAGGCAGGACAGGGAAAAGGAGAGATGCACGCTGGTGACGATATCCTCACTTGCTTTACCTTTCAGTACCCCCATGGTACTTGGATGGTGCCTTGCACATGGTAAGTAATCAATAAATAATTGCTGAGTGAAATAACTATATCCATTAATCACTTTCTACCCATAGCGGGTACAAAGGGGGCATTAATGTTTTCTTAGGTATCTTGAGCTCTTTGATCTAGTAACATAGTTAAGATGACACAAGCTCACTGTTCAAAATTGCTTCCTAAAAGAATTTTATTAAACTGGCTTTACACAAAAGGAAAAGAAAGCTTAAGGGGAATAGATGGCTGTATGTATAATAAAAAGCAGACAGAGAAAGAGGCACTTATCTGCTACTTAAGAAAATGGGTAACTTCCATTTCCTCCTCCTGATTCCCTCTCCCCCTGCTCTGTGCCTAGGAGATTGATCTATGTGGAGGGTACCAGTAGCTTTCCTTGCTTTTTGGTTTCCACCTGGGTTTCTCTGATGGGAAACATCTGTGGAAAACCACAGGCACGGAAGAGAGAAGGGTTGGGGTATGTGTTCCTCCACATTCTGCGTTGCCAGGTCGTGTGGGTTGCCTACAAGTCTCTTCCAAAAGCCATAGATGTTTCATAGAGCTAACTCTCCTGATTCAATAATGGTTTCTTCCTTTTGCTCCTTCGGGCCTACGGTTGGTAATAGCTACCAGCACTGCCCCTTGTTGGTTTCTCTAACCCACTTTCATAGCCTATTGAACTCTCCTTAAGTTACCCAGGTAGAGAGTATGCACTACGTTTCCTGCTGGGTCATTGACTCATAGTTGCCTAAAGAACATGGAAAACACACGAACAAACAACAACAAACAAAACTCACATTCTGATAAACTTAAAATGTTTTACTTCATGGGTCACAGTAGGGAAGAAGACTGAGGTTGGCTTCTTGACAGCCGTATTTCTGGAATCCTCAGTCTTCATACTCTGTAACATTTGCCTCATTGAAGCTGCTTTTGATGATCATTTTCGTGGAATTATATTGGTACAGAAAAAATGGGATTTTGTTTTTGAGAAGTAAGGAACACTATTCTAGTCCCAATAGTCCAGTTGGTATTTATGAATTTTAATATTTTGAAAGCCAGACTTTTGTTTCTAGAGAAAAGAATAGCACGAATCCCTCAGCTCTTTTCTTTGACATAGGCTTTTAACTGATGAACTAAGAGAAGGCACAAAAAATATTTCATTAATCATCACTGCATCAAAACCATTCTAATAAACCCATTTTAAAAGAAATAGCTGAACAATTCCGGTTGTGTGTGGCTCTAATGACAACGTATTAAATATTTGAGTTTGAAAAAAGAAAAGTGTTTCTCTCATTCCAATTAAAGGAAATTAATATTAAGGTATTTCAGATGGCTTTATGCAAGCATTGTCATCAGGTACCTAGTTTCATCACATTCTTTGGTTTTAAAGTGAATTACTTTTGCAATAAGGATAAAATGTATTATTCTCCTTTCACTGTGACATTTACTCCAAGCCTGTTTATATCAATGCAGCTGCGGTGTAAGTCAGTGCTTTTTCTTTCTTTTTTCTTTCTCTTTTCATTTTAAAGGCATATATGCAAGTCATCTGACCCAGGTTGTACATGAGCTGTACAGCATATGGTTGGGGTAAAGAACATCGTATCTTTTGTTCAACAGTTTTTGTATTTTTTTCCAGTCTTTTGCTTTTCTGGTCCTCAAATAAGGCTAATTACAAAGAAAAAAAAGGTGGGACTGGTGGAGAGGGAGCCTTTAAAACCATTCCTTTTGCAGCATGGAACAAAAGAGAGTACCAAGGGCATGGCTAGGCCTCAACAAAAAAGAAAAGGAAAAAAATCACCTAATGAGGATGTCAAGATAAGTGCTTGTGAAGGAAACCAGCAAAAAAGAGCTTTTAGTCTAAAATCCATAAATAAGTGTGCATCAGATGGGTACTAGAACATTTTTAACAAGACAGGCCATGAAAACTATATCCTTCTATGCAAGAGCTGCATGCCTTAAAAAAAAAAAACCTTTCTTTACAAGACATTTTTCTTTCAAAAATTAATTTAAAAAGAAATACTTGAAAATTAAGATGTTTTATTCGTGTCTCTGAATCCATTATAGCGTGGATACCATATAAAGAGTTGTTTTTGAGACATAATTATGAAGGCTGTTGTCTTCTTAGGGGTCAGAGGTTTTGCATAAGTATATAAAGAAGTTGTTCATGGAGAAGAGAGGAACAGAGGAGACTTTGACCTTGAAGACTTCTGTCACATTTTTACTTTTAAAATGAGAGGAAAAGCAGCTATATTTGAAGTTTCTTGTTAATTCTGTATACCTGTAGCTCTTCTTCCTGCCTCTCCTGATGTGTTTGAGCCTTGCTGTAGGTGCCACAGCAATAGAGGTCAGAGGTTTGCATCTAAATTAATTATAAAATACCAAAGAATTACAGATTTTTAGTTAGAAGGAATCTTAAATTACCTACCACTGTAAAATATAAAGGTGAAAAAAAAAAAAAACGAGTCCAAGGAGAAAGGAATTCTGAAGACCTTAAGAAAGATTTAATTTCTGTTGTGTATTTGACTTGAATGTATCTACCTTTAGTCTCTATAAAGAAGACAGGAACATATGCTCTGGTAACCTTGATATACATGCTCTCACGTGTATAGTGCTGTACTAGTTTAAGGACTACTTCATTGATCTAAAGATTTTCTTTTTTTTCTTTCTTTTTTTCTTTATTTTACCACTTGGTCAAAGGGAAAGTATAAACACATATACTATAAATATGTAAATACACATATACTATATATATGTAAAAGTTTTCTTTTTCCTATATGGTGATCATCAAAAATTGTTAATATTTAATTTTGCTTTATCTTTTCCATGTCCCATGATTTTAATACAGAAATGATGTTTTACTTTTTATTTTATATTTTATTGTAAATACTTTGTATTGTTTCATGGAGTTTATTAACTTGAAAGTCTTCAACTCTTCTCTCATTGAACATTGTAAGTTGTTTTTACTTTTTCAATATTATAACTATAATTACTCTTCCTATGCTGTAATGGCTCCTTGTTACATGCAGAACAAAAACCTGAGATGACCCCTGCCCACCTCCTCCTACCCCTCATCTTAATCTCCGATCCTCCTTACCCTTCTCTGTTTTTTCTTTCTTTTTTTTTTATAGCACCTATCATATTCTAACATACTATAAAATTTCCTTGTTATATTTATTATTTATTGCCTGTTTCTTCTTGCTAGGCAGAAGCCTTTACCTTTTTCATTCACCAATGTACCCTAGGTACTGGCAATATTGCCCCAAGTATATGCCACAGTAGGCATTGGATAAATATTTGTTAATAATTGATTCTATACATTTTTGCTTTTGTGAATTGTTTTCCTAGGGTAAATTCTTGGGTACTATATAAATAGCTTACCGTAAGAGGGAATTTTGATCATATACCGTAAGAGGGAACTTTTTCATGGTTTTTAATAATAATTGCCAAATGATCCTACAAACTGATCACATTTGTTCGTATTACAACCAGAAATGGACCAATGTACATATTCCACAGCCTAACAAGCTTTAGGTTATGTATACACACATATATATACACACACATATAGGCCAGCATACTGGGAGCAAAATTATAACTAATTACTTGTTTTAGCATGATTTTTTTCAGAAATTTTTAGGAAATAACACAGAATAATATATATATATTTAATTAGAGACAAGGTTTCTTTGTGTTGCCCAGGCTGGAGTGCAGTGGCTATTCACAGGTGTGATGATAGTGCACTACAGCCTGGAACTCTTGGGCTCAAGTGATCCTCCTGCTTCAGACTCCTTATTAGCTGGGACTGCAGGCATGCACCATTGCATCTAACTCTAGTATGATTTTTTCAATAAATAATGTTTAATATCTTTATATTTAAATAATTGATAATTTTATAATCTCATTTTCTATGTTATTATAGACTATATCAGTTTCATATTTGATTATTTATATTTTTCCATAAAATATATACTATAATGTTTAATATCTTTATATTTAAATAATTGATAATTTTATAATCTCATTTTCTATGTTATTATAGACTATATCAGTTTCATATTTGATTATTTATGTTTTTCCATAAAATATATACTAATTTCTGGGGCTTATTATGTTTTGGGGTTTGGTGAGGTTCCTAGTTGTATATATGAATTTTATGTTCACTAGCTTATTTGTTTTAGTATTTTTTTTTTAATTTCCGTGTATTACAGGGGTACAAATGTTTAGGTTACATATGTTGCTTTTGGTATTTTAAATCACAGTAATGTAGATTTTTATTTATGGAAAAGTTGAAAATGTTGCATATCTCTCTTTTCTATTTGCATTTTTAAAATTCCTTCTATTATATGAAGATTAACAACTTTTTATATCTGGAATACATTAATATTTGAAACTTATCTTTAGGTATATGCTTATTAAAGAGTGGTTTGTAGACCAGCAGCAACCTACTGAACCAGAATCTGCATTTTAATAAGATCCCTAGGTGAGTATGTACACTAAAGTTTGAGAAGCACTTTTTAGGTAGTATCTCCCATCTCCTGAAATTAGGAGACTGCTTTTGCTGTGTTGGAAGCAATGTTGATTCATCCATACATTTATTACCTGCTTTTGGTCGTTCTTTTGCTAATCATCAATCTTTTCCAGAGTGGTGGTTTAAGCTGGTAGTCAAGCACCCTGGCTTTGAGGTCAGGTAGACTTGGATTCAAAGTCTGCTGTATTATTTACTAACTCTGTATCCGGTAAATCACTTAAACTTTGTCTGCCTCACTTGTAAAATAGAGATGACAATAGTACTTATCTGATAGGTTTGTTATGAGAATCAAAGGAGAAGATATTTGTAAAGTGATTAGCACACTTATTGGCACATGATAAGCAACTAATAAATTGTAGATATTGTTATAATTATGATCTCATTGCAATCATAAAAACCTACACTGCCCTGACAGGGGTTCTCAATCTTCTCAGACTTAATACTACAAAGATTTTGTAAGCCTCTTGACATTCATAGGTGACAAAAATTCCAAAAAACCTAACTACAAATAAATGACAGATAAAAAGAAAGTAGTATATAAGGAAAGAATTATGAAATTTTGGCATAGACTGTATAAGAAAACATAAAAAAGTAGTTAATAGGTTTACTTAAAATTAGAACCCATGCAAATGGGAGGCTACAATGCTGACTGTCTGGTAATGGCGATTCAAATGCACAACCAGCATTGCAGTTAGGAACATAATTTTTTGAAATGTTGAACAACTCGTTGTAAAGTTCTGAACAAAGCAAAACAAACAAAAAAAATCTTCCATCAATTTACATGATAGTTATATTTCTGGAAAGATCCATGAATCTAAAAAATTATATGCAAAATATACTTGTGTTAATATGTAAAACAGAGCTAGCTTCTGGGCTTAGGTAATGAAGGTATTTCGTCTTCAAGAATGCCTAGAGGGACATAAGATTTCTGAACTGCTGGACCATTCTTCATTGCATGGAACCGTTCTGCACATCGCAGGACATCTAGCATCCCTGGACACTGCCCACTAAGTGCCATAATGCCTTCAAATAATTGAGACAACCAAACATGCCCCCACAAATTTCCAAAGACCCTCAAAGAACATTATTGCTCCTGTTGAGACACACGTTCCTTTAATAAATGTGATGTTCTTTTCTAAATATCATAATTTTTTGTATTTCATCAACATAACTGACAAGTGACATGACCTATTATAATACGGAGGGACATCAGAAAACAATGAAACACTTTATTGTTAGGTAAAAACAGACAGAACTATTCTACAATGAAATTATATATGGACCAAAAAGTAAATGTCTTCATACTGAGTGACCTACAGTGAAAGGATTAAACTTTCTGTACTTACCTCTGGAGATAATTTCAGTTATAATTTAGGACATTTTACAGTGACATGGTGACACTACAAATTGTAATTGACTTTCAGAGAACAGATTTCAGCTTTTCAGTGCCCCTGAGGTATGTGATCTTACGCTAATACACACTTTGTCGAATCTGATTGCTTAATTAGGACCCAGAATTCCTGTGATAGTTGGAAACTTCTTTTTTTTTTTTCCAACAAAAACTTCATAACATGATCGATGCAATTTCACGATGAACAGTTGAAGACTGCAAAAGTCATTAAGGCATTTTTTATGGTTGCTGTTAATATATAATTAAACACTATGACAGATGTTCATCAAGCAAGTCTCCAACAGAGATGCATTTATTTATTTATTTATTTATTTATTTAAACATCCTCTGAGATTATAGTAACAAATCTAGAAGGAAAAGTTTTGAGAAAACAACCAAATGACCTAATAAAAGTGGTGAAAGAAAGTTACACTAAAAAAAAAAAAACACTCTGCATTAACCTTTGATTTGTGCATATCTGTCCTCTTCTGCTTTTGATGTGAATCACCTATGGGCTGCCTTCAGAGGCTCTGATACGGCTTACTGAAGTTTCTCAGAGAGTCCCTTCATGATAGAAAATGTGACCATCTGTGTCTCCTTTGACAAGCTTGCTCTTTTCAGAACTGGTATCCAGCTCAAATATTTATGCATGTAATTGTTGGTAGTGTCTTACCTTTATAGGGAAGTGTTGCAGAATGGTTAGCTGTCTGGCAAAAGTTCATGCTCTTTTACAGCATAAAATTATTGCAAGAAAGGGGATTCCAGCCCTAGACATCATTTTTCAGCATGCCCTCACCGAGTTCTGGTCATTGAATGTGGATGCAAGTGTGGTATATCCTCTTCCAGACCTGGCCTATGATATTCCTGGACCATCCTCCATGCCCTCTTATTATCCCTTGTTGGCTAGCTGGATGTCAAAGCTCTGGACTTTTTTGAATCCATGTATAGACGACAGCAGAGCCTCTACCATCCTGATCCCTGAATGACTACATGGAACAAAGTGCCCCCCTCCCCTTCTTATGTATTGGATGTTACGGAACACAGACATACACATTCATTGGGAAACATGTGTTTATTGGTCTAAACCAATGAGATCTGGAGTTCTGTTTATTACAGCAGCTAGCATTGCCTTAAGAAATATTAACTTTCACCAATGGGCATTCAAATCCAGAATATCTGGCACGTTGCACACCCTCAATGAGCAAATTAAAGCACACTCCTTATAAAAGGGCAAAGTAAAATGCTATATAAACACCATTCCTTATCATTGTCAAACAGACCAAAGATTTTCTTAAAGAAATAGTGGAGTAGGTAATGCTACCTGCTTATCTAATCCCACAGGGCCAGTATTTTCTTATGTGACTTTGGAGATCAGGAGAGAATCTGATGGTAATTCCAGATTGTGTGGGGGTGAGGGGTGTCCATAAAAATGATAGTCTAGACAGAAACACTAGGACAGCTTCATAGGAAGGATAAAACGGTAATCAGTACTAAAAAATGGTAAGTTGTCATGTCTGTAAGATAACTGGGTAACCACCGATCACATATAAGAAAAAATGCAATAATTTGCATTGAGGAAAAGCAACCCTGCGTGGACATTTATGTACTCTTACTGTACGAATAATCATTATTATTTATGGAGAGTTAACTCTGTAAGTATCCAGGACTATTACAAAACCATTCATGCTCATTATAGTGTTCCACTCAGTCTAGTCAAGGATATATTTATTTGATTACGCCAGACACTTTCACATACATTCTCTTCTTCAAGCTTTTACATAACGTTTTCCCTCCTCTCACATGTGCAGTAATGGAGGCCCAGAGTTGTTGATGAACTAATTTGCCCAAGGACACCCAGCTGTGCACTCCCTCTACACTTCCATTCTCTGCTCATCACCTTCTTATGTTCCTTGGTTTCGTACTTTAATTGTGGCTCTGAGCCTCATTTACCATATCACCAAAAAAACACTAGTTTAACATCAAAAGCAAACTCTCAGATCATTAATTCAGGGGCAGCACACTTGACTGTAATGTAGGTTTGCAATAATTTCCTTTGGAAATTATTGGAAATACTTGTTTCATGAGTTCTCTCAAACTGCAAACAGCATTTCTGTTGTTATTGCTATTTTTCTAGTAATACATTGTTTTCTTTTAACCATATATCTTTTCCTTGTGACACTACACCTTAATTTTTTTCCCTCTCTTATTGGGAAGTTCACTAAGCATTGCGAAAGATTCATTGTATAGCTCAGACTGCGTTCTCTAGAGATGTCTGTCTTGCTGGTGGGGCCTGAATCACAAATCCTTCTGGCATCATCCTCTAAAAACAATCTTTCATAAGACAGGTTATCAAACTTTTTCTGTAAAGAGACAAAGAGTAAATTTTTTAGGCTATGTGGGCCACAAGGTCTCTGTTGAAACTACTAACCTTTGTCACTGTACTGCAAAAGCACATATAAACAATATGTAAATGATGGGTGTGGCTGTGTTCAAATAAAACTACAAAGATAGTTTGCAGGCTAGATTTGGCCCATGGGCTGTAGTTTGCCAACACCTGTTTTATATACATATCACTTTCTGTGGTTAGACGTAACTTTCCAAACCGGAACATTTACAGTTGACACTTGAACAACTCTGGGTCACTATATGCAGACTTTCTTTCACCTCTGCCACCCCTGAGACAGCAAGACAAACCCTTCCTTTTCTTCTTCCTCCTCAGCCTAGTCAATGTGAAGACAATGAGGATGATCCACTTCCATTTATTAAATATTAAATATATTTTCTCTTCCTTAACATTTTCTTAGCTTACTTTATGGTAAGAAGACAGTGTATAATACATGCAACATACCAAATACGTGTTAATAGAATGTTTCTATTATTGGTAAGGCTTTCAGTCAACAGTGGGATATTAGTAGTTAAGCTTTTAGAGAGTCAAAAGTTATACACAGATTTTTGACTGTGTGGAGTCAGTGCCTCTAACCCCTAGGTTGTACAGGGGTCAACTATATTTATTTTACAATTTTCCTATCTTGGAGCCTTGATATGGATATATGAGGGAAAGCAGCTCTTTTTAGGATATGTTAGGATGGATATGCGTATGTATGTTAGGGTTCACATGTACTCTGAAAAGTTTTGTGTAAGGGAACTTTGGATTTAAGAAATGTTTGCTAATGAGGAAAGGGGGAAAAAAGATGATTGCTGACATGGAGTGAGGGGTGCACCAACATAAGAAGAAAACAAAATTAATATTGTATAATTAATATTGGATAAAAATGAAGATATGAAAGATTTACTGTATTTATTCAATTGCTGAAAATACTTGTTTGGTCTCTTTGTTCCAGCCCCTGGAATTACAATATGAAAAAGACAAATGTGGTCCCTGCCATACAGAACTTATGGTTTAGCTGGGGAGATACATGTCACACAAGTAATCATTACAAAGGTGAAGAATACATGGACCTGGCAAGTTATAGGGTGAAATGGGAGCATGACTAGAAAGAAGGAACTGGAAGGAGAAAAAGGATATAAGGAAAGTGAAATGAGCAGGAGGACACTGACAGATGGCTTTGGAATCTGAAGGAGAAAGTCGAATTTGTATTTATATATGACTTTGAAAGGCTAACGGCAGACAATGAGATAACACATAAGCTAAAGATGGGCAGCTTTTTGTTTGTTTTTGTTGTTTGCTTTATAAGATGACCTTTCAGATTAACCGGTGGGCTGGTGGGAGAGGTGGGGAGTAAAGAGTAAAGGTGGGGAGTAAAAGGGTGAAACTGGGTGGCAATTCTAAAAGAGGAGTTTGGATGTGTTCAGGAAATAGTAGTCAATTCCTCGGGGGCATAGCATGCAGGAGAGAGTAGCTGGAGCTAGGGCCAGAAACAGAGGTTGGAGCCAGATGGTGGAAGGCTTTGAATGCCAGGATAAGGAACCGGATTGACTGGAGCAGACTGTAGGGGGCCTGTGCAGCCAAGAACAGCATCTGAGCTGGGCAAGTTTTAGGAAAATAAGAATTAGAGAGGGGAAATCTGGAGGCAAGGAAAACAGGTAAGAGACCCTATGAATAGTTCAGATAATAAGGGCCAGAAGATGAAATGAACGGGGTCATAGTATATTGTGAAATTGCTTCCTTTTTCTATAAACTCTTTTGAGTTAAATGCAGCATCTGTTCATCTGCCTGTGGCACAGTTTTTTACTGGATGAAGAACAGCACTGTATTCACTAGCTGCTGACAATGTCTCTCCTTGTGCTCTGCTATGTTTTAATTATGTTTGACATTCATCGCACACTATTATCCAGTAGCAGCCAATTGAAGAAATGCAGCTTCATTTGAAGTCAAACAAAAGTGAGGACACATGTAATTATATAGTAATATATCGTTACTTGGAAACTAGGAGATTTTTAGGTTTTAATATGCCTGTGGCTTCCTATGTGCCACTCCATTCTAAGAAGTCTTGGCCCACAATTTAATTATAAACATCCACCCTAAACCAGGAACAGTTCAAAAAGAATAAAGAATCTAAAAACTAGATTAGAAATCAGGAGAAGGTGGTGCCTTTTATTATGGAATTTTTCAGACATATACATACAAAAGTGGGCAGATTAGTATAATAAACTCCATGAACTCATCATTCAGTTTCTATAATTATCATCACATGGCCTAATTTGTTTGATGTATAACCACACCTACTTTTTCTCTGGATCCTCAACTTAGATTATTTTAAAGCAAATCGCAGGCATCCTGTTTTTTCACCTATAGATACTTCTCTCTCTCTATATATATATATCTGTTTAAAAGATAACTTTTTAAACAGACACATTACCATTATAATACCTAAAATAAAAGTAACAATAATTCTTCAATATTATTAAATATCTAGTCATTGTTCAAATTTCTTCAGTTGTCTTATAATAACTTTTATTTGATAGTTGTTTTCCTTTGTTACTATTGTTTAAATGAAGATGCAACAAAAGCCACATATGGCATAAGTTGATATATTTCTTAAGTTTCATTTAATTTACAGATTCTCTACTTTTGTTTTTATGTATTTTTTTTGCTTGCCATTTATTTATTGAAGAATCAGGTCATTTGTCATGCAGAAATTTCCACTTTCCGAATTTACTGATTATTTGTTGTATAACATGTTATTCTAGCCCCTGGGTTGCTAATAAACTAATAATTCAATTTAGGGGCTTGATCAAATTTTATTTTTTGGCAAGAATAGTTCATGAGTAGGACTGAGTTCTGTTCAATCACACCAAGCAGCATTTAATGTGTGGTTGTCTCTTTTCCTGGTGATGTTAAGAGAAATAAATGGATTCACATGCTGTCAGCCTGTTCCAACTACTGTAAAGTTCTCCGTTAGCTGCCTTGAGACAATAATTTATAAAAGAAAAGTAGGAGAAATACTTGATGAGACTATTTTTTTAAATTTGGCATATTAGGGATTTGTAGATTTTTTTTAAAAATTGATGTATTTTATTACATTGAAATAATATTTTTTAACACACAAATTATTCCACCTTTGCCCTGAGGGAGCCCCTTCAAGTTGACTTTTCTTTCCTTTTGACTTTTCTCTGGTGTCTTCGATAGCTTGCTTGCTTTATGGCATGACAAGAGGATCATTTTGTACTTACCCATGTCTGAAATCAGCTGTTTCTCCAAGGAGCCCAATATCTTTTAAATGAGAAATGGTATTTAGAAACCACAGTCTAGGCCGGGCGCGGTGGCTCACGCCTGTAATCCTAGCTCTGGGAGGCCGAGGCGGGTGGATCGCTCGAGGTCAGGAGTTCGAGACCAGCCTGAGCAAGAGTGAGACCCCGTCTCTACTAAAAATAGAAAGAAATTATCTGGCCAACTAAAAATATATATACAAAAAAAATTAGCCGGGCATGGTGGCTCATGCCTGTAGTCCCAGCTACTAGGGAGGCTGAGGCAGTAGGATCGCTTAAGCCCAGGAGTCTGAGGTTGCTGTGAGCTAGGCTGATGCCACGGCACTCACTCTAGCCCGGGCAACAAAGTGACACTCTGTCTCAAAAAAAAAAAAAAAATAGAAACCACAGTCTGATCACTAAGGGTGCTTATTGCCACAGGATTGGTCATTGTTTTTAGGCTTTTCCAATAGACAGAATTAGGAAATATTTTTGATTAAAAAAAATTATGTCGCACTCATCACGTAGGTATGCACCAGGGAATGAACATACTTGAAGCTCAGACTCGGGGGGGTGGGGGGGTATGGGCAATGTGTATAACCTGAACTTTTGTGCCCCTATAATGAGCTGAAATAAAAAAAAAAAAATTACATCATGAATTCATGCTAATATTTTCAATGTAAATTTAAAATTTTTATTTAACTTGATTTTACAGTCATATCTCCCTTCTCATATATAGAAAAATCTTCTTTCTAATGACATTAACGTAGTGTAATTACTTCTTTGTTTTATAGCAATATAAAATTTCAAAATAATTATACCAATATTATTACTAACAATATGATTAGTAAATATGGTTTGATTTCTTCACACTTTTTTTTGTCTCTAGAATATATTCCACTAAGTATTATTAAATATATAGGTATATTTAATATATAAATATATTTATATATTTGTATTATAAATATACATATTTATAATTATATTTATTTTTGGTTTATACTTCCATTTAAAAAAATAATATGCACTTCTATATTCCTCCTTTCTTACAAAACAGTAGCATAGTATACATACTATACTAAAAAGGACAGAACTTAGAACATTATTGAAGAAAGTTCTATAAATCTTAAGATAATACTCTTATAAAAATATTTATGTTATTTTATAAGAACAATTTATATGATTTTTATCATTAAAATTTAGATCCAGTCATAGCTCTCTGCAGCTTCAGACTGCTGGGCTCAAGCTGTCCTCCACCTCAACCTCCTGAGTAGCTAGGACTACAGATGCTGCTACTGTGCTGGGCTAATTAAAAAAAATTGCTGTAGAGATGGGGTCTCACCGTGTTGCCCAGGCTGGTCTCAAACTCCTGGGCTCAAGTGAGCCTCCTGCCTTGGCTTTCCCAAAATGTTGGAATTACAGGCATGAGCCACCATGCCAGGCCTAGTTCAATGTTTTGACAAATGTATATACCCATGGAACCACCACCACAATCAAGAAATAGAGCATTTCCACTATTCCAAAAAGTTCCCTTGTGCCCATTAGCAATTCCCACGAGTTTTGAGAACTGTTCTCTTTTACTTGCAGTTTTCTGTTTAGAAGGATAAATAAAGTTTTAAGATATAGGCCATCATCCCATTACCAAATGAACTGTCTTCAGGCAGAAATTAATTTTTATACATGTCTGTTTTCTTTTCTGCTAGAATCCATGTCAGAAAGCATTGACTTGAAGCTATCAATATTACATGCTGCTTTCTCTATGAGAGCTGAAAGCTGACATCCATTGTGCTGTTGGTAACAAGCCTGAAACTCACATGTCTCATGGGTTACTCTCACCAGCCAGCCCTGCCTTTTTAGATGTGTAAACTTGACTTTCATTTAGATAAAGGAACACATTTAAACAGCTATAGCAGCCTGTTTCCCTGAGGGAATGTTATACATCTGTCCAAAAGATGGGAAATTTCAGTTTTTGAATGATTAGGAAATTTCACTATTAATCAAAAGTATAAAAGTGAGTTCTATAGACATGACCAAATACATTACCATATAATCATGGACTATTATAATTTTAAAATTGGAATCTATTTACAAGAAAACTAAAAGCCAAAGAGGTTTAATGGCTTGCAAGGTCACATAATTTAGGGTACAGTTGGGATTAACACCTTTTCTAATGGGATAAACTACCTGTTCTCCCTAAATCTCAGTCTGATGATTCCCAATCTCATGTTCTTTATATAGTATCATGCTGCTATTCTGTATTAGTCTAGTCTTTAAGCATGACTTTTCCCAGACAGAGATTATAGAAATTCCAGGTACTATAATTACAGATACTATAATACTGTATTCACTGTACCATGAGAAAATTCTCATGGCCCGCATTTTGTAGTATAAATCAGGTGTCAGTTGCAAATCAACCTCATTATACCTAACCTCATATTTACTTGGTATAAGATATGCCTTCTCAAACAGCATCCTGTGCCAGAGGGGGTGAAAAGAACACATGCAATAGCTCGGCAAAATCTTTCTCTTTCTCCCAATCACCATGGAACAGACTGATCCAATTACCAATTGGAAGGGAACTGCTGCTTGCTTTACAGAATGTTCTCCTGTGATGGTGTGGAAAGTCTCACCAGATACTTTGAACTGTGTCACTATGAAAACTTATGACATTTTTCCTTATTGCAAAAGTAAAGCATGTCTGTTTGGAAAAAATAAATAATAATAGTAAAATAATAATAAATAAATAAAATAAAAATTACCCTGAATATTTTAAAATTGATTTCCACTGTTAACATCTTGGTGTACACTTTTCCAAACTTATAAAAATTTTAAGCCTTTATTAGTTTGATTTTAAGAACACAAAGAATAAATAAATAACATTTCTTTCAGGTTAGCTACATAGTGGAGTATATTGGTTAAGAGCACAGACCCTACATTACCTGGTTACTATCTAAGATCTGCCAGTTATTAGTTATGTGACCTTAAGTAAGTTCATCTGCCTGTGCCTCAGTTTCCTCATCTATAAAATGGTGGTAATTTTAGCACTGACCCTATAGGGCTGTTGCCAGGATTAAATGAATTAATATGTATAAAGTATTTATAAGACAACCTGGCACTTATTATCATTATTATAATATAATCATTACTACAAAAGAATGAAATCAATATAGATTCACTGAATGGTCCTCTTGCCTAGTACCCCTTTCCCCAACTGTATTCCCTCTGCAGAGATAACCCACATTATGCTGGCAACAGAGAACTCAACCAACCCAATGTTGTGATCTCTAAGGACACATTTACAGTAGTGGTGCAGCTCCCACTAGGTTTAGAGGACTAAGAGAATTAAACACTTCAAGCATCCTGAATTGAGTTTTCTCCATGGAGTGAAATTTAAGGGGAATTAGGAATTGTTGGGCAAGAGCTAAATGGTCTCCCCGATTGTGGGAAAAATAGCTAATTGTAAAACAGCCTGGCTCTTTTACAGGTTGAGATGGGGGAAAGCAAATGATCTAGGTGCTTCCATGGCCAGTTTTGACTGTTGCTACCAAGATTGGGTACTATAGTTTTTACACATTTTTACTGTGGCCTATAAAAGTTTACAGTTTATACTTTTACTTGCATAAATAGGAGTTAATAGAAGCAGTTTTAGTCCATTAAAGAGATTTTTACCCTCTGAAACCCAACCTCCAATATTCCTGCCTTTTGCTTTTCCCTTTGTGTTCATGTCATTTGTCATTCTTTCTAATGGTTCTACTCATGGCTGGAGACATGACTACTGACAGCTCATGCGTTTTCATCTTGTGTTTCTCTCCGCTATTGGAGAGGAAATATCTCTTTTTACCTAGTTCAAATTCTGGACAAAATGGGTCCAGTTTGGATCAGGTGCTTACCTCCTGAGATAATCAGATAGCCAGGGAGGTTGGGTCCTGTAAAACATGACAACCCCTGCTTGAAGCACATGACGGGAATGGTAGAAGAGCGTTTCTCATAAGAAAGGAGGTGGGAGTGGGTGGGGCATGCTGCTCTTGTAGTGATGGCAGGAGCTAAGCAGTTCATAGCACCACCATGACCCTTTCTTAATTTCTGTCTGCTCTCTGCCTGTACATCACCTCACTTTCATTACTCAGCAGCATGCTGTGGGTGTGACTTTTGCTCTTGTATGCCACTGGTGCCATCTGCTCCTGCCTTCTCTCCTTTGATGTCATTATACAGATGGCAAGGGCACAATGGGAAGTGGCACTTAGTTCAATATGGCAGCTCTGGATACATCAGACCTGCCCTGCATCAATGCTGCTGATAACTAATCCAGCTCATATGTAAGTCTAATAATGGAATAATTATTGCATTTTGGATTAGTCTCTGAAATCCCTTTATAAATTATTGGAACTATTAATACATGTATTCATTCCAAAATATGCATTTCCTAGAACATAGGAACGCTAACATGTATGATTGTTTTAAAGGTAATCTGGTAGATTTCTAAGAAATGATGACAACTTGCTAATAATAACCTACTAAGGTTCAGAAATATTGTTGATATTATAAACGATGGAAAAATGTCTTACAAATGTGCTTGTTAATTTGACCATGTAGGTGTCAGAGCTAATCAGTCAACAGCTACAGCTAATGCAGGAAAGAAGAAAAATTAATATTCATTAGATTCTTGTTTACACTTCTGTTGTCAAGGTCAATCAGTTTGCTTTAAGCAGAACGTTTCACTCTTATTAAAGTCATTAGTACCCTTCAGTATATGGAGAACACTTGGGCTTCACAAATATGTTTGATTTACACGTCGCTCACATTGTACAGGGACCCAGGCTTAGCTCATATTTTGCTGGGATTTAGACATCAACTTTTATTCAGACTAACCAATTATTCTTATTCATTATAGAATAATAGTTAAAAAATGGAACCCAAATTCATATATTTGGTAATATTCCCTATTGCAGAAACTAACAAGTATCCAACCTTTCAGTTTTAACACAAATATTACTCATATGACATATTACTGAAACATTACTGATGTGATATACTCATATCAAAGCAGTCACTACCAGGCACCAGTGATGCAGAAAGGATTCTTTGTATTTTTGTTTACCTTTGTACCAAAAACGATAATTGTTTACCACTGAGCTGTTATTAGAAACTTTTAATGAAGAACAGTGAATATAGTTAAGATTCTGTGGATTTAACCCTATGAGAGGATAACTTTTTTTTCTTTTTCTTTTTTTTTTTTTTTTGAGACAGAGTCTCACAGAGTGCATGGCGTCAGCCTAGCTCACAGCAACCTCAAACTCCTGGGCTCAAGCGATCCTCCTGCCTCAGCCTCCTGAGTAGCTGGGACTACAGACATGTGCCACCATGCCCGGCTAATTTTTTCTATATATTTTTAGTTGTCTGGTTAATTTCTTTCTGTTTTTTAGTAGAGACGGGGTCTCACTCTTGCTCAGGCTGGTCTCGAACTCCTGACCTCAAGCGATCCTCCTGCCTCGGCCTCCCAGAGTGCTGGGATTACAAGCGTGAGCCACCACGCCCAGCCAACTTTTTTTCTTATTACAAATAAAAGGGTAATTTTTCATGCCCCTCCAAGTGTGGAACTATCACTTTGCTGAAAATCTCAGCTTTACATTACTCCAGTTGACTCCTCAACAAACTCCAAGTCTGGGTTTCCCAGGCCAATAGTTTACACAGGGGAAACAGGCCTCTGGAATGGCTCTTTCACCACTGATTACTCTTTTACCTTTTATCATCCCATGGAGAAATCTGTTGGAAATATATAGTGTGGTTTGCAACTTTTATCTTGGTGTTTAGTTCCAGAGACAGAAATTATAATGGGTTATTCAGCAAAGATTCAATACAGACCCCTGGTTATTTATGATAACCTGAAACCTACTGACTACTCACTAACATGAGAACTAGACTCCACAGAAATAGTCTGTTCACTCTTTGGAGCTCAAAATGGAGCTGTATTGTTTTTTCTTCTCTTAATCCTATATCTCAATGATTTTAAACTGCTTTAGAATTATCTAGATATATGCCTCTTGGCTATAACAAATAGGACAAACACTATTTCTCCTGTATATAAATTATGTGCTATTATAATAGTGAATGTGGAGGTTAGGTGCCTCAGAGGATAAAGGATTCTTGAATAATTGCTGTAAGAGAATTTAATATTGATTATTCTCAAACTAAAAAGTTATTTTTTGCAAATGCCATCTAAAATTTAATTAATACATAGCTACTTTCACATAGTAGAAAAGTTCACTTGTACTTTGGAGAAGTGGGGGCCGTTGGTAGTCAATTACTCTGGTACTTTTTTTCCTAAAGGGTCTTAAAAATATTGAACATTTCATTGGCATACTTGACATTTTCTGTAGATATGATGGATAACATATGGAACTTCCAGCATAAAGTAATCTTAATACTGTAGAAGTGTAGAGTGTAGTACTTTGGGTATTGCATATATTATTTATGAGTGAGAACAGACTAAATCTGTTTCATATTGGAGATGGCCATCTATCTACCTGGAATCATGGTTTGGCTTTTCAACTTATTTGCTACTTAAAACTGCACTGTCCAATATAGTAGTCACTAGCCACATGTAAGTATTAAATTAATGTTTAAATTAATTAAAACTAAATCAAATTAAAAATTCATTTCCTTAGCCACATTTCAGGATTCATTATCCATATATAGCTAGTGGTTACCTATTGTATAATGCTCAAATAGAATATTTTTGCCATCTCAAAAAATTTTATTGGGCATTGCTGATATAAAACTAAAGCAGTCTTCATCAATCACAAAAATTATCTATTCTTCAATTATTTTCCAGGAGACTTTTGTTCCAAGGTAGCTTAATAAAAATGTCTTTTGACCTCTTGTCTTCAAAGATCATCCCCAAACAGTAACAGGAACAAAAAATGAAACCACAAATTCAATTGCCAATGAAACAAGGAGATGTTTAAATCAAATAAAATATGAATACAGAAAAAGATGGAGAAACCACAAACGATGTAGCAGGTGGGAGGAAGGTCGTGCCTGAGTGATTGAGTGTGTGCACACACGTGTGAAGGACGACAACCAAAAGCAAGCAGATGTTTTGTATAGACCTGAGGCAGGCTTAGGAATTGGAGGTTGGTTCTGAAAACAGGGGACCACTGTTCTTCATTTCCATTCTGCACTGTCAGAGTGCTTCCTTTACTCCAGTGGGAGACTGGACTGGATGTTTAAGCTCTAGATTAACAAACCAGAGGTTTTGGACTGGGGGCAGGTAGTGGAAAGGATGGCACACTGAAAACAGTGCAGCCAAGTGAATAGGAACATCCCTTTCCTTACTCAGTTTCAGAAGAAAACTGGGCAGCTATTTATTCTTCCTGTCATTATCTCATCTCTTAAGCAGGAGAGTGGAATCTCCTGCAGAGAAAACAAATAACTCCAGAGAAAAGACATGCTAATACTGATGTGTTGTATTCACAAGTAAAAAGCCAGGCAATTCTCTTTTGTCCTGCACTGCAGCCCCCAGCATACCACCCCACCCTTGCACAGACAGACATCGACCAAATTCCTAGTGCTTCACTCTGAAACATGAAAGGACAGCCAACGATAAATAGATATTTGATGATAATCTCAACGTGGAAGAGACCAAAACAGGCAAAGAGGGAAAAACAGAACTAGGGAAAAAAAGAGAAAATTCAAGAAGAGGAAAATCTCAAAGAAAACACCAGAGAGATAAGAGAAATATTGCATTAATAAAATAAGGCAAAATATCATTAAAGGAAGTAGAAAGAGAAATTTAAAATATGAGAGTAAATAGAATAAACTCAAAGGAAGATTTGGAAGATAAAGATGAGAAAACCTCCCTAAAAATTTAACAAAAAAGAGATGAATAATAAGAGAATAGTAAAAAAAAAATCAGAGGTGCAATATCTGATGGATGGATGTTCCATCGGAAGGAACATCTGGAGGGAAAAATGGAGAAAATGGTGGGAAAGAAATACAAGAACATTACTCCAAACTGAAAGAAGTGAGCACTAGCACAATGCATAAAAAAGACCCTATACTATGGCATATGATTGTGAAATTTCAGAGCATTAGGGACAAAAATGATTTTAAGAAAGATGGGTCACGTTAAAAAAAGTTACAACATTAATCTTGTCAACAGTGACTGGTTTCTAGACAGAATCTGGAAAGGCAGGTTGTACATATTACTTTAAAATATTGATGCAAATGCCAGAGGGACAACCAAAAAAGCTAAAAATGGCTTACTCTGGGCACAGGAGTAAGGGATTGGGAAAGAGGCATCAAAAGATGGCTGTGTTTTTCTTAGAAGCCTTTTAGCACTCTTTGACATCTAAAATTACTTGAATTGTACTATATGATAACAATAAATTAAAAACAAAACAGGCCGGGCATTGTGGCTCATGCCTATCCCAGCTCTTTGGAAGGCAGAGGCAGGAGGATTGCTGGAGGTCATGAGTTTGAGACTAGCCTGGGCAACACAGTGAGACCCCATCTCTACAAAAAATTAAAAAATTAGCCTGGCATGATGGCACATACCTATAGTCCTAGCTACTCAGGAGGCTGAGGCAGGAGGATCACTTGTGCCCAGGAATTCAAGGCTGCCATGACCTATGATCAGGCCACTGCACTCCAGCCTGGGCGACAGAGCAAGACCCTGTCTCTAAATAAATAAATAAATAAAATAAAAACACTTTCCAAGAAAATAATCTCAAATTATTTAATATTCAATTCTTATCAAACTCCTAGTTTGGAGAATAAAAACATAACGAAGTGGAAATTTTAAAACCCAAATCTGAGAAATATCCAATTATAAGGTATATATCTACAGATTATAGTATGATACAAAAAATAAAAGTAATGAATAAGTACATGAGCCTTTCTTCATGTGTGGATTTGAAGAAATAAAATACATAGCTATCAAGCTATGTATTACAGTACAATTGTGACTTTTTAAAAGCAACTGTAGTCACACTTCAAATCTTACCCTCAGAATTCACAATAGACTCCTGAAATCAACAAGCAAGCAGAAAAAATGACCTAATTGACTGGCAAGGAATACTTTTTCATGTTCAATTTGTCAAAGATGCTTTAATACCAGTTAAGCCTAACATCTTGACCATGACATTTTAGTATGTCAATGATTATATAAAAATTCTAAGAATACTTTTTACCATGACTTTTCTGGAAACTGAGATTTACTAAGAAGAAAAATCCAAATGTATTATCAGGGAAATCTTTAGACTCCTGGGTTTTCCACCAGGTCTTCCATCAGACAACTGGTAATGTCTCAGGGCTTTAATAGTAGAGATGA
Organism: Lemur catta; assembly: GCF_020740605.2. Taxonomy (NCBI): domain Eukaryota; kingdom Metazoa; phylum Chordata; class Mammalia; order Primates; family Lemuridae; genus Lemur; species Lemur catta. The sequence continues at coordinate 152,992,289 of NC_059128.1, forward strand.
TGGTAGGTTATTAATGAGGGCACATTTAAAATGGAAGCCTGAGAATGTAATTTTAAGTGTATTTTTTTCTCCTCCATATCAAAGTAGTAAAATGGAAATCTGTAAATTACCTGCTTGAGAATCTCTGGAGGCATTCTTTTGCTTAACATATAAAATTTGAACTCCTGAATGTTTTATTCAATAACTGACATCAATTTTCTCTTCTTTCTTCACTCTTGTTAATTCTCTGTCAGCTCAGGCCAGCCTAATCTACCTGTTATTTACAAATCTGCAGTTTTTTTTCAGTGTTACCTTTGCATTGTCATCCACCTTGTCTGTCTGCCTTGAATATCTTCATTTCTCCCTTCATTAACCCCTATTTTTCTGCATCTTAAAGCTCCAGTTCAAATCCCTGCTCCAGGAGGGGATCATCAGTGCTAACTGTGATGGTTAGCGTCAATGATGGTTTGGTTGGTTGGTTTTTATTACTATTGAACTTCCATTTCTAGCTCTTTCACCTCAGAGTACAGTTTGTAAGAACTACTAATAACTTTACCAATATTTAGTTTTCATTGTGGACTTAAGGCAAATGAGTGACTAACTTGTGTTCCTTGACATTGGCACGATTTCTGCAACCTACTGGACTTCAATTCTATAATAGGTGATTTAAAATTATGAAAACCCTTCTTTATATTTTATGGTTATTATGCTCATTTTAAACTTTGGAGCCCTTGGTTCCACAAATCTGCCTCATATGCTCAGTTTATTTTTCCTCTCTTGGCTGCACTCCTTAGGAGTCTAGATATTTTGGCCCATGAGGGCTTGCTCCCCCAGGGGTTGTGACAACACCATTGTGTGGTGAGGTAGTTGAGGTCATAGCTGGTGCTTCTTCTGATGAGTTTAGGCAGAGGGGAGGGATGAGTCCCAGGCTACAGAGCTGCAGGCATCTGGGGGTGACAATTGACCATTGATGGGTTTAGGATTGTAACCCACTGGTTCCTGTGGTTTGGAAGAGGAGAAGACGGGTGAGCAGATACCCTAGCTGCAAATCTATCCACACGTCAGCAGTTTTTTTTGATGCCTTGATATTATGCCCAAACCAGCCACCTGGGCCTCTTTTGTGCATGTTGATCTCAAAATGGCCATCAGGCCTACAATGACTCTTCTAAGGCAATATGAGTGAGCAGCAAGAACACAAAGTAAGACCTTTCTTCCAACCATTCCTCTCATGACTACATATGGGCTACTCTTCACCCTGCTCCCCAGTTTCAAGGTCTCTTCCAGGTATCTAATTTCTCCAGGGTTGATTTTGGGGAGGAGAGATGAAACCTTATGTTAGTTACCCATCTTTTTGGGAAATGCTGCATTGATCTACACTAGTGTTTCTTAATCTTTTTGTCCCCTTTAGAAATTTGGTGAAGCCTGTAGACCTCTTCTAAGAATAATACATTTAAATTGAATAAAATAAAAGGCATAGGATTCCAAATGAAAATATTTATAGTGAAATATAATTAACAAAATGTTATTAAAATATAATCTATAATTGTTTTATATATATGCCTTTTTATTAACACATAAATAACAAAATCCAGTGTCTGATCTAATAAGTATGGTAATAGTGTTGAGTTGCACAATTTCCAGATAGCTGGAACAACTGTAATATGATATAAAAATATGTGACTTCCATTGATGATAAAATCACAAATCCTGCTAATACAACTATGGGTTGTTGCTATATTCATAATTGAGGGAAATGCTAAATATCAGTTAGAGGTTAGGGAAAATGAAAGTATATATTTTTTCCCATCCAAATTCAGAGACCTCTGAATTCTCTCTGTGGCTCCCAGCTTAGGAACCCCTACTCTATACTATGTACATTATAGTTGGGAGTAGGTAGAAAAGGGGAAGGAAGGGGAGGGGGCATGTATATTTAGAAAACCTTAGAACTCTAGATCGAACTTTTAGTGTATGTCCGTCATTTAATCAGTGATTGTGCCATCTCATTAATTCTTATAACATTCCCAGGAAGTTGGCCCTATTAACCCCATTTAACAAATGAGGGAGTTGATGCCCACAAAGGTTAAGTAAATTGCTCAATGTCAGAGAGCTAGTAAGTGAAGAAAACAATTAAAATACAGTTCTATCTGATTCCAGAGCCAGAGTTCTTTAAATGGTGAGGTTTGTTTTCTTCTGCAGAGGATAGATTCTGTGGCTAATTCATCTTTGCATTCTCAGAGTCTAGAACAATGCCTTGTACATAATATACACCCCACAGGAGTGGGTGTGTGTTTTAGTGCAGGCATTTGTGGTTGGGGGCAGGGACATGAACATCTGCTTTCTTAATCTTGTTTTTCTCTAATTTAAATGCCCTAAATCTCACTGGTTATGGGGACAGGGAAGGGCAGCTCATATTGAAATTGACAATTCATAAGTTTCTAACATAGATCATCAGAATTTGAAGCAGCAGGGATTTATTTTAGCTAAAACACAGTGGTTCATTTGCTCTCATTTAACGACAAGTTTAATATAGCAATACATATATTTTTAAAGCTAATTTTAAAAATTAGCAATATATAGACATATCAAAAATCTCAACTGCTGTATACTGAAATGCAATTCTTCCTTTCTCCCCTCCCCCCCGTCTCCCAGTTTCCCTCTCTAGAAGCAGCTACCATCAGTTCTGTGTCTCCTTCCAGAGATATTCAATGCATATACAAGGGAGGGGGAGAAAGTTATGCATTTCACTTGTTCATTTAATACATTTTGGAGATATTTCATATCATTCATACTTTTTAAGGACATGTAACATTCCACTGGGTGACTGTATCATAATTTATTATATTTAACCAGTCCTATGTTGATGGGCATTTATGGTGTTTCCAATTTTTCATTCTTAGAAACAGTACATATATAATTTTGAAAACATAAGAATTATATCTATTACATAGTAAAAATAAAATTTCTCAGTTAAAATGAATGTACTTTTTAATTTGGCTGAATTTGGCCAAATTGGCCTCCAGTGAAGTTACATCAATTTCCACTTATGCCAAGAATATGTGAGAGTTGCGTCTGGCAAACGTACTTATTTCACTGGAACGTGGAGCTATTTTGAAGAAGACTGAGAATAAATTCACAATAATGTTACCAACTTCCCTCACCTTTTATTTTTCTTTAATGCCTCATGCTAAAACTTAACAGAATATGATCATTTTCCTGACTCATTGGTCTTGTTATTTTTTTCACTTTGTGGAAATGTCTGGTTTTGGTTTTATATTTTTTGGGGTGGCATAGAATATTTCACCAGAACCCTAGCAGCCTAATTCAACATGTTAAAAATCGTTCTAATAAATAGTGTCCAGCAAATACTTCAGTTGAATAACTGCCTGGCGCAGGTAAGCATGTTTGATGGATCTTGAGACAAGCTCCTTCATCTATGTCACACTGGAAGTTTAACACCAACTCAAAACATGTAATAGTTGTCTTTTTTTAAGTGTTTAACTCAAAAAATGTGTTAAAGATAAAAACAGTGCCAGTATCATGATGAGGTATCATTTTGTTTCCATAGTTACCTGGGTTTCTGTTAGCTAAAGACTTCAGATGTGTAGCTTTAGACTCTGGGTTCTTCTTCAACTAGGTCAAGAGTAACACTTTTCCTTCCACTGGGAAGGCAAACCAGGTTGTAAATGTCACTCATGAAGAGGGTCCTCAAATGCTACAATACTCAATTAGATTTAGTTAAATTCAGGGTAATAAAATATTTCTGAGTATGTTCTCAGGAAAACATACATCATATTTTTCTTTATTTGAAATCATCTTTACCAATTAAGAGTGCACACTTGAAATTAATACTGACACTCCGTATAAATCCATTGTTTCCTAGTTTTAACTTTGACAAGCTCTTTTGGTGACTCTATGAACTTTAGACATGCTTCTCTCAGCCTCTATTAGACTTTTAGGCTAAGAGTTTTCCTAATCATTGTAGCAAGGAGGCCAAAAACTAGGATAGGCTTCCCTTGGGAGAGAAAGTAAAATAATTAAACAAAAGTGGTGAGAGTTGATTAAAGTGATAAGAATGAGTAAATGGATTCACATTTATAGATTCTTCTGAAATCTGATGTAAAGAATTGACTCCTTGGCTAATCTCAGAGCCATGAGCTACTCATAGAGATCTAGTGAAATTTTCAAAGTTTAGATTAGGGAAAATAATAAATGTTGTATGGCAGACAAAGGAAATTTGGATCTTTGAGACTAATTTTTATTGTTATGAAAATAGTATGAATCAACAGAAAGACATGTAAAAGAGAACTGAGTATTAGGAAAACACTAAAAAGGTTTGGTTAGAAACAATTTTCCTGTGAAAGGAGATGAGACTGAGGATCAAAGAGAAATTGTAACTGCAATAGATCTTTGTTTTATTCATTCATTTGGCCTGTTCAATGGCTCCAGTATAACTCTTAATTCTGTCTTATGTGACATATTCATTGACCAACCATGTGTTCTGGGCAGATCAGAAGTTAGAGATCCAAAAATAACTGGTTAGATTGAATGTTACAGGAAATAGTGTCATCAGTTGTATACAGAGTGGTATTAAACCTTCCCCCCAATAATGGATTAAAGGGAGAGCTATTAAAATGCATAAATATAGCCATCCCCTAACCAGGGTTTTGCAAGACATCTGTACTTTAGGCCATTCCTTTTGGGATCTCCATTCTGCAAATAATATAGAGAAATAAATTTAAGACCTTAAACTGAATAGAAGGAAGAATTTCTTAGAATCATTCACATTCAACTAATATTTACTGAGTTCCTAATATGTGCCAGGCACTACCAAAGATGCTGAGGATGCAGTATAGGGACAAAAAGTCCCTGCATTTGTGCAGCTTACATTTTATTGATATGGTTAATGATAACCTTAAATGCTGGAAACTTGAAGTGAGATTTAGGAATCCTTATAACTGAATGCCTTTAAATATGTAAGAAATTATCATCTGTTTGGGAAGAATTATATATTATCCTATATGTATGTATGAAGGCAAATGACTAAAGGAAATCCTTCTTCAACAACTGCTTTTAATTCTCTGGTTATTTTCATTATCTAGATATTAAAGAGTCAGCGAAAGTTAAGGAAAAAATAAAACTTAATATGAGTTGATATGAGAGTGTTGAGACTGAGTAAAAAGCTCGTGGGATTTTTTCCTGTGTTCATGTAAGTGCTCAGAGCAAGATATTAAATGTCTGTTTATCTTCTACACTAGTCAGATTAAGGAGCAACTGTACTTTGCTTTAAGAATCTCATTTAAGGGAGACATTGAGAAAACAAATTATGACAACATGACAATTCAGCATGATGCAGGATATGAAAAACATGATACATAATAATACATTTAACAATTGAAGGAGATTGTATTTTTGTTCTGAAGCTATGTGAGTTTAAGTCATGGTTCTGTACTTTGCTTGCTCTGTGCAACCTTGTGATATTTACTCAATTTCTTTAAGTCTGTTTCCTCATATACAAAACAAAAATAATAACATTGCCTACTATATCAGTTAAGATGATTATGGCTCCAGGTAACTGAACAGTCAACTAACTTTGGTTCAATTCACAAAGACATCACCTGTTTATCTAACAAGTCTACAGGAACATGGTTCTAGGGTTAGTCTGGTGGCTCCATGTTGTAAGGGTTCTAGGTTCTCTGTAATTTCCTCAAATTTCCCTTCATTGTTGAAAAATGGTGGCAGTGGCTCCAGATATCTCATCTTCATGATTTCAAGTCCAAAATCTGAAAGCAGTGAGAGCAGGCAGGGGGATGAGAAAGAGAGAGAGAGATTGAGAGAGAGAGAGAGAGAGAGAAAGAGAGAGAGAGACCCTTCTAACCAGGCCTTTCTCCTTTTAAAATGAAGAAAAAGTGTTTCCCAGAATCCTTCTAGCAGATTTCCTTCTATGTTTCCTTGGCTAAAACAGAATTCCATGGCCACTCTTAGCTGCAAGAGAAGCTGGGAAAGAAAGTATTTGGTTTGCTATCCTCTATAGCTGGAGGAGGCCAGAGAGATGGAGCTGACAGAGTTGACCACAACCACCTTGCAAAGGTTCTCTACCAATTGGTTGAGTCTGGTGAGACAGAACACTCACACAGGTGAGACAAAGCAGATTTATTACTCATAGATAGGCAGCAAAGATAAACAGATATGGAAGACCCATGGCAAGCCAGTCCTCCAAGGCTTAGGAAAGCTGCCCAGGGTGAATGAAAGCTCATCTTTGTATGCCCCACATTGTACCACAGTTGAAGGACCCTGAAAATACTCTACCCTGCGTTTATATACCCCAGATACCATTTAGCATGCTGAGCTGAAGCATTGCAGAACATCCTGTTCTAGGAGAAACGTGGACACAGCTTGGGTTGTTCCAGACGTTTCCTCCTCTCAGAATGTTGCATTCTCAGCACATTCTGCCTGAGAATTGCAAGCAAGAGAGGAAAGAGCTGGGTCAGCCAACATCATTGTCTTCTGGACACCTGCCCTCCTGCACACCTCAGAATATAGCTGCAAATATTAAATGGAATGAAATATGTAAAATACTTTTCACAGGCACATGTTGTGAACATTCAAAAATGGTCACAATTGTTTGTTCCCTTTATTTGCCCTGAAGACAAAACATTTTAATGGAGCAACTTTATATAGTGACTTTTCTATTCAATTATATCTGCTCCAAAATCTCTGTGAGGTAGTGTGTGCCCCATCAGTAAAATTTTCAAGCAGAATTAGAATAACTCTTGTTCTTTAGGGCTGAACTTGGATATTAAAAGTCTAACCATTACAACTCTACTGGTAGATGCAATTCATTTATTTTCAGAGAACAGAATAGTTGCTTAGACACTGAAGGGTACAAAATAATAGTATTTTTTCTTGTTTGGAGGTACAGAATCCATTTTATTTTTAGATCTTGACATTCTAAATATTGATATCTCTTCAAGCTATAAAATGAACACTGTTTATTTAGGTCACAGTGGTAGCTTTACCTTAACTTCCTTATTGGATTATGTATTCTTAAAACAACTGTAGAGTTGTCATTTTTCTGAACTTCTCTGTTGCATGTACATTCTTTCTTCGTTAGGATTTGGTAAGAGTGCTATGAAAGTTAGAATGGTGTAAATGATATTTGCCGTGTATGAGTTGTTTCCCCTCCCCAAGCCTGCCAGAGGAAGGAGGTGTTAAATCTCAAGAGACTCTTTTACCAAGTCCAAGTTTTAAATAAATAGAACTTGTACAGACTCCAACACACCATCTTGAGATAACCTCAGGCCCTGAAGTATACTGACAAGTAGAATGATCACAGCCAAGTTGTAAAACTGCTTTTGAAAAGAATAGCTGGATAGAAAACATTAGCAGCAACTGAATCAAGGGAAGAGCTAACTTCTTCAAATGAAAAACACCCTCATGCTAAAATAGTGAAGCCATATTCCCCAAATCCATATTTTCATAATGCTTTAAGCTACCCAAAGAGCTAATGCGGACGTGCAAAGCTGCTCACTGGGAAGCTCAGTTCTTCCCTATGTCATCACCATTTTGTCACCTCATATATTCTCTTCAATTCTTTTTTATTTGGCTTCCATTCTGTAACTCACCAAAACTGGTCTTGTTCAGGTCACCAATGACCTTCAGTGTGCAAAATCCTGTGCCTGTATTCCTATCTCACCTTACTTAAATTTTCAACATTATTCAATAAGGTTGACTTCTTCTTCTTAGACAGCTTTGGTGGCATCACATTCTCCTTGTTTTCTTCCTTCTTTTTCAGCTGCTCCTTCTCAGTATTTTTTGCAGGCTCTTCCCCCTTGACTCCAATTCTCATTGTTGGAGGATCACTAATCTTGGATTGGGTTCCTACTTCTGTTTTCTATTTATACTCTCTGACTAAGGTTTAAAATTCTGTCTTTATCTGACACTAAATCTGTGTCTCAAGTCTAGAACTTCTCATTTGAATCCTGTCTATCTGATAATAAATATATTTCAAACTGAACGTGCCCAGAATAAAACTCTTAACTATGGCTGTCCCCTGCCCATCTCTACTGCCATACAACTTTATCCTTCCCCAGTTTTCCCATAGTAAATTATACCACCAAACATTCAGTAATACCTGAAACCTGGGAGACACCTTTGAGTACTCTTTTTATAACACTTTTACATCCAGCCAATCAGAAATTTCTGCAACTTACCCTCTAAAATGTATGTCAAGCCCATCCACTTTTTCCACTCCACCACTGCTACCTAGTCCACGCCATCATCATCTCTCACCTGGTCTATCACAGTAGCCTCCTAACAGTTCTCCCAGCTTTCTTTATTAGCCATTCTACAATCCATTCTTTGCCTGGCAGCAAGAACAATCTTTTAAAAACTTAAATCATACTATATTACTCCCTGCTCAAAAACTCTTGAAGAGTTCCTATTTATTGCATGTTGAATAAAACCCAGACTCCTTACCATGGTCTATGGAGCACTTCATGTTCCAAGCCCTGGCAATGTTTTCAATATCCTAATAGTTCTTTCTCTTTCTTACTAACCTCACTCACATTGGCCTAACACACTAACCTCTTTCCTGTCTCAGGCCCTTTGCACTTGCTATTACTTCTCTTAGAACATTCTTTGCTTCTTTGCATAGCTCACTCCTCCTCATCCTTCCACTCTCAGCTTAAATGCCACTTAATCAGATATGTCTTTCTCAAACCTTAACTAAGGTTTTATTTGATTTTTTTGTGGATCAGAAGGAAGATAATTCTTTTCTCTCTGAGATTTCAGGTACTTTTAGAGTCAAACCTTGAAAGATGATATAAAAAGTAGAAGCAAAACCAGTATTTGGGAGAAGAAACAGATTATGGTGAGAATGGTCTCATTTGACCATCTCTCCTGAACCTTTCAAATTTCTAGCAAGAATTATAAATTCTAAATCTGCTAGAGTTCTGCCAGGAAACTGACATGAATGTGATGGGCTTATGTATAGGACACTTGGGAGTGGTGAACCGGAAATCACATGTCCATCTAAAGGTATTCAATATAGAAATTCTAAAACACTGCTCATGATGAGCTAAACCTGTCTGGGGGCTGAATTTGGCCCTTGAGATGCCGGTTTAAGATCCATGTCTAGACATTTCTCTTTTGTTGAATAACAGAATATTCCTAGAGATATAAGCATCATTTTTATGCTTCCATATGCACATTCTAAAAATAATATATAATCATATGTACAACAGTATAGAGCCACATTCCTTATTAGCCCTTTAGATTTTTTTCTCTTTTCTATCAGAGTTATGGGAGTATTACAAATTTAAATATTATGTAAGCAGTATTTATCTACCCCAGTTTCCAAAAACATCTTTGTGTGCAAGCCAAAGCACTTGAGGGAGATCTATGGAGGATTTGAAGAAGGGAGTAATGGCTTTTGTGTTTTAGATCCTTACCTTTGTGTTTTAGAAAAATCATTCCACAGCAGTGTGGAGTAAGGATTAAAATAGGAGGAAGAGAGGAAAATGGTTAGCAACTATTGAGAACTGATGAGGGCAAAGACAGTTAGCTTGGTGAAATGGGGAAGAAATATAATCAGACTAGAGAATCCAGGATAGGAAAAGCTACAACAGGTAATACTAAAGTCTTAAGTTTGCTAACAGCTGTGGTAAACTGAGAAATAAAAGATGTTATTCAATGATATTTAGGTAGTGAAAGACTGCATGCCAGTTAGAACTGAACTTTTCTTGAACCCCAATAGGAACTCCAAGAGGAACATTATATTGCTATAAGGAATATTGCCCTACAAAGGATGCTTGGCAAGCATATGGCTAATTCCTATCACAGCATTCGATGAAAGGCAAGGGTAAAATATTAACTCATAATTCAGTGAATTTGGTCTATAGAGAACTAAAATAATATTCTATAGGCATGTTATTTTTTAATGATTCAACTAGTATTGAGGACTTTAAAAATCTAGGAGACAAATTAACAGCATGTTCCTTAAATGTGTGTTTTTCAAACTGCAAATTATGACCTACTAGTGGTTATGAAATCAAGATAGTAGATAATGAACAGCATTTTAAGAATGAAACAATAAATTTTATATATGTTCATGTATATGTGTATTACAAATACAAATAGAGTATTTCTTTTCAGTAAGGGCAGGTACTGTAACATAAAATGTGTGTGTGTGTGTGTGTAACCCAACATATCTCTTACTGCAAGTTGTGGTAAAAATACGTTTGAAAAGCTCTTCTTTAGGTAACATTCCAGTGTGCCTCATCCTGCTCTGATTCTGTCTGAGACTGCTGTAGATTATAGAAAGGTGGAGGACCTCTGAGCTGTTGTCTAAAAGCAGATTTGGGACGTAGCAAGATGGCTGACCAGAGATACCAGATGCCAGAGTGTCTCAGTAAGAAGGAGAAGTTTTAAGTGAAAGATAAAAAATGAACAAACAGACAAACATAGATCAGATGTGGGTCTGAAGGAAGAGTGCCAGAAACTTCAGGAGACTCCATAGGAAAAAGTTGCAAAGCAGAACAGGAAGGAGCAAGGTATTGGCAGAGATTAACCCCCAAGAGGCTTGGAGTGCAGCGAGAAGGGTAGGTGGAGCAGTTTGCTTCTCCCTCCCTCACATTTCTGACAGTTGGCAGATTCCTGAGTTGCTGGAAGGACTTTCTGCCCACACAAGCCCAGAGGCTGTTGCCGCCAGTGAGCTGGGAGCTTCTTGTAGACAGGGTACCGGGCTCCAGCTCCCCTGGGGCACTTCCTATCCCACAGACCAGAGCCGGGAGGACAGGTGCCATATTGCTTCTCTACCTATCCTGAGCCTTTGTCCTCCCCAGGGGGCTTCAAGCTGCAGGTTTTGTCTTGCTCATTCCCACACAGACATTTCCCAACTCTGGCCTAGACTACAGGAGCCACAGGGGTCCAATGGGTCCTGGGGTGATCTGCGTGACTCCAGAGCCTGGACATTCTGGGTGAGTTGCCTCCAGGAGAAAGGGACGGGCATGACCAGAGTGTTAACTTTCCTCCACCCAGGCTGTTTTCATCCCTTTCCCCTCCCACCCCCAACAGCTGCTAAGAGAGACAAAGGAGCCACATAGCAAGGCTTCCACAGAGAGTGGGGCTCAGACCTTTCCTCTTGGGGTCCTGCAGCAGACTGAGGGGTGCTGTGTCTGTGAGCTCCCTGCTAGCCAGCCCTCCCTGGTGCTGCTTGTCCAGTGGCTCCATCAGAGCAGGGCATGCCCCAAGTCAGAGGAACATCGAACCTGGTTGGGCACTCCATGGGCAACTCAGGATCAGTGTGCTTCTCCCTCGAGTGGTCAGGGATTAATCTTTGGGAACCCGGGGACAGGCTTACAAGCCAGATCCCATATCCCCAGGTATTGATTGCATTGCTCAGGGGCACAGAGGAGAGATTTGTGAATTAGTCTTGGGAGGCCAAGGAGCCTGCTTGGGCAGACCTGGGGGGAGAGTGCGGTATAGGTCCTAGTTGCAGCATGCTTTTGGGGCACCTCACCCTCCACAGGAGGGCTGCGTTCTCAGCTCAGGTTAGCATCCTGGGCGGGGAACCTCCCAGCCCACAGCACAGTTGTTGGGGAGCTCGGCTGGCTTGAGCTCCTGCATGCTGACAGATGCCAGTGGGGGACTGAGGAGCAGAGAAGTGGGGAGAGGAGTGAAGCCTCATCCAGACTGTCAGTTTGTGAATCTCAGACAGCCCCATCTCCACAAGCAGACTTCCAGGTTGGATAGGGCCATTTTAGCCCCTTCCTGACAGCTTTAACCAGAAGCTGGGAGCAAACTTTTTACCCCTGCTGAAACAGCTACCTTGCCAGCTTTTGTGGAATCTGAGGGCAAGCTCACCCAACCCAGCCATGCCCAGCCATAATCCCCTACTCACCTTTGCTGTGGCAAAGAATAAAGACTCACCTGGAAGTTCCAGGGACCCACCCACCACCTGGGGCATTTGAGTTCTTCTCCTGAGGAATTAGAGCCTCTTACAGATCCCAAAAACAACATTGCAGTTTGTTCCTTCCAGCAAGCACCATCTACTGATAGGGAGGTCAATTTGCACAGCCCTTTAGAGCATTTACTAACTCAATTATACAGGGTGTGGTTGGTTCTCACCCATAAGCACCTCCTACTGTCTCAGAGAATAAACTCGGCAGGCCATTATAATTTACCATGCTAAAAAGACCACATGGCTGGGGAAAGATAAAGGATCTCAAAGACCTCCATCCTCTCTGATCAAAGAGACACAGGGAATATGCCCACTCACATAGCTTGCCAATCCTACAGCCTACAACTAGCAACTGAGAAAAACCACCACACTAAGGATATCTATAACCAAGGCATCCATCCAGAACATAGATAGCCATTAAAGCACCCACAAGCAAAGCCAAAGGTTCTTACTGAACATATGCTATAAACACAGTCATATGAGTGAGAGGAGGGGGAAATGCTCTATGTAAACAAAAGAAAATCCAAAAATAAGATGCAATAGCTACTCCAGATGAGAAGGAATCAGCAAAAGAACTCCGGAAGTTCTGCAAAAGGGATCACCAGCTCTCTAGCAATGAATACCAAACAAAATGAAAATATTGAAATGACATAAAGAATTCCAAATATGGCCTGTAAAGAAACTCAATGAAATCCAAGAGAAAATGGAAAGCCAACTCAAAGAAACCAGAAAAACAATTCAGGAAATGAATGAAAAATTCACTAAAGAGATCAACTTATTAAAAAATAAAAAAAGAAAACCACATAGAACTTCTGGAAATGAAAAATTCATTTAATGAAATACAAAACACAGTAGAAAGTTCTAAGAAGAGACTAGATCAGGCAGAAGAAAGAAGCTCAGAACTTAAAGACAACTCTTTCAAATTAACTCAGTCAAAAATGAAGAACAGAGAATTAAGAGGAATGAACAAAGCCCATAAGAAATATGGGATTATGTATCATAGCCAAGTATAAGAATCATAGGCATTCCTGAGGGTGAAGCAGATAATGCACAAGGGCTGGAAAATCTGTTTGAGGGAATAATTGGGGAAAACTTCCCTGGTTTTCCTAGAGATTTGAACATCCAGGTACAAGAAGCTCAACAAATTACCTGGGAGATTCATTGCAAAGAGGCAATCACCAGGACACGTAGTCCTCAGACTGGCCAAAGTCAACATGAAGGAGGAACTTCATATGGAGCCATACGGTGAAAACAAGTAACTCACAAAGAAAAGTCCATCAGGCTGACTGCAAACTTCTCAACTGAGACCTTACAAGGCAGAAGGGATTTGGGCCCCATCTTCAGTCTTCTTAAATAAACAGCTGCCAACCTAGAACATTGAATACATTGAATCCTGCAACACTAAGTTTCATAAACAAAGGAGAAATAAACACTTTTCCAGATAATGAAACTGAGGGAATTTGTCAAGATCAGACTTTGCCTACAGGAAATATGCATAACTGCATTATACGTGGATCAGCACAATGGTCACCCACCAGAGTAAAACCACCCAAAACTAAAGCTTAGAGTGCATATAAAACAATAGCACAAATGCTAAAACAAAGCAACAAGGTACTGCCCAACTGGATGAACACAACAACATCTCACATATAATTCTATCAATCAATGTGAATGGTTTGAATTCCCCACTGAAGAGACATAGGCTGGCTGAAGGGATTAAAAAAATACAAGCCAAGTATCTGCTGTCTCCAGGAAACATTCTAACCCACAAGGACTTGTACAGACTCATGGTGAAGGGGTGGAAAAAATATTTCATGTAAATGGAAACCAAAAGAAAGCAGATGTAGCCATTCTCATAACAGATAAAGTTGATTTTAAATCAACAATAGTAAAGAAAGACAAAGATGGTCACTTATATAATGGTAAAGGGAGCAATTCAGCAAGAAGATATAACAATCCTAAATATTTATGCACCTGCCACAGGAGTACCCAGATTCATACAGCAAACCCTAGTAGGTCTAAGAAAAGAGATAAATAGCAACATTGTAATTACCAGGGACTTCAACATCCCACTAACAGAACTGGACAGATCATCCAAGCAAAAATTAAATAAAGAAACACTGGATTTAAACAGGACTCTAGAACAAATGGGTTTAACAAACATTTACAGAACATTTCACCCCCAAAATCCTCAATATATATTCTTCTCATCAACATATGGAACACGCTCCAAGACTGATTATATCTTAGGCCACAAAACATATATCAACAAATTCAAATCTCTACAAACATAAAATCAAAAATGTAGAGGAAATGGTCAAATTTCTGGAAACATACAACATTCCAAGTTTCAGTCAGGAAGAAATAGAACTCCTGAAGAGACCAATAATAAGTAATGAGATTGAAGCAGCAATAAAAAATCTCCCAACAAAAAAAGTCCTGGACCAGATGGAGTCACAGCTGAATTTTATCAGATCTACAAAGAAGAGTTGGTTCTCATTATGCAGAAATTTTTCCATAACATTGAAAAGGAGGGAATCCTCCCCTACTCATTTTATGAAGCCAGTATCACATTGATACCAAAGCCAGGAAAGGAAACAACAAAAAACAAAGAAAACTACAGCCAAATATTAATACCCCTTATGAATATAGATGCAAAAATCCTCAAGAAAATAGTAGCATACCAAATTCAACAGCATATAAAAAAATAATAATAATAATCCACTATGACCAAGTGGGCTTCATCCCTGGAATGCAAGCCTGGTTAAACATACATAAATTCATAAATGTGAAACACCACATAAACAGAAGCAAAAATGAAGATCATATTATCATCTCAATAGATGCAGAAATGCATTTGACAAAATACAGCACCCTTTTGTGATAAAAAACCCTCAACAAACTAGGTACAGAAAAAAACATATCTAAAAATTATAAAAGCCATACATGACAAACCCACAGCCAGCATCATACTGAAAGGGGAAAAGTTGAAAGCATTTCCACTTAGAACTAGAGCAAGACAAGGATGCCCACTGTCACCACTTCTATTCAACATAGTTGTTGGAAGTTCTATCCAGAGCAATCAGGTAAGAGAAAGACATTAAGGGTACACAAATCAGGAAAGAGGAGATCAAATTATCACTTTTTGCTGATAATATGATCTTATATCTAGAAAACTCCAAAGATTCCACCAAAAGACTCCTGGAAGTGATAAATAAGTTCAGCAAAATCTCAGATTACAAAATCAATGTACACAAATCAGTAGCATTCCTATATACTACTAACAGTCAAGCTAAGAGTCAAACCAAAGACACAATACCATTCAAAGCTGCTACAAAGAAAACAAAATACTTAAGAATATATTTAACCAAGGAGGTGAAAGATCTCTACAAAGAGAAGTATGAAACACTGAGGAAAGAAATCACAGATGATACAAACCAGTGGAAAAATATATCATGCTCATGGATCAGTAGAATCAACATTGTTAAAATGTCCATACTACCCAAAGTGATTTACAGATTCAATGCAATCCCCATCAAAATACCAATGTCATTTTTTACAGATATAGAAAAAATCATTCTCCACTTTGTGTGGAACCAGGAAGGAGCTTGAATAGCCAAAGCAATCTTAAGTGAAGGAAACAAATCCAGAGGCATCACATTACCAGACTTCAAACTATATTACAAGGCTATAGTAACCAAAACAACATGGTGCTGGCACAAAAATAGAGACACAGAGCAATGGAACAGAACAGAGAACCCACATATAAACCTAACTGATCTTTGACAAAGCAAACAATAAACACTGGGGAAAAGAATCCCTATTCAGAAAGTGGTGCTGGTTGGATAGCCACATGCAGAAGAATGAAACAGGATCCATATCTCTCACCACTCAGAAAAATTAATTCTAGATTGATAAAAGACTTAAATGTAAGGCATGAAACTATAAGAATTCTAAAAGAAAATTTTGGAAAAACTCTTCTAGATACTGGCTCAGGCAAAGTATTTATGAAGAAGACCCCAATGGCAATAACAGAAACAACAAAAATAAATAAATGGGACTTGATTAATTTGAAAAGCTTCTGCACAGGTAAGGACATAATCAGGCGAGCAAACAGACAACCTACAGATTGGGAGAAAATATTCTTAAGCTATGTATCTGATAAAGGACTAATAACCAGAATCTGCAAAGATCTCAAGCAAATCAGCAAGAAAAACCAAACAACCCTATTAAAAAGTGGGCAAAAGATATGAACAGCAGCTTTCTTCAAAGAAGATATACAAATGGACATTAAACATATGAAGAAATACTCAATGTCACTAATCATTAGGGAAATACAAATCAAAACCACAGTGAGATATTACCTTATCCCAGTCAGAAGGCTTTTATTAAAAAGTCCAAAAACAATAGATGCTGCTGTGGATGCAGATAGAAAGGAATGCTTATACATTGTTGGTCAGATTGCAAATTAGTACAATCTCTATGAAAAACATTATGGAGATTCCTCAGAAAACTAAAAGTCAACCTACTATTTGATCTGGCAATCCCACTACTGGGTATTTACCCACAGGAAAAGAAGACATTTTGTCAAAAAGACACCTGCACTCAAATGTTTATTGCAGCACAATTTGCAATTGCAAAGATGTGAAATAAACCCTACTGCCCATTAATTCATGAACGGATTAGAAAAATTGGTATATATGTATACATATATACCATGGAATATTACTCAGCCATGAAGAAGGATGTCTTAATGCCTTTTGCAACAATTTGGATGGAACTGGAGACCATTATCCTAAGTAAAGTATCTAAAGAATGGAAAAACAAATACCACAGGTACTCACTATTAAATTGGAAGTAACTGATGAACACACTTTTGCATAGAGGGAAGTAAATCTCAAAGGAAATCAAGCAGGAGATAGCAGGAAGGAGAGGATGGGCAAAAATCTACTTGACAGGTACACTGAATATTATCTGGGTGATGGGCAAACTTTTAACCCTGACTTGAGCATTACAAAAGCGATTCATGTAACCAAAAACATTTGTACCTCCATAATACTTTGAAATAAAAAGATATAAAATAAATAAATATAATAATATAAAAGACAACTCAAAAAAGTAAATAAAAGCAGATTTGCAATCAACCCACCTTAGCTATGTGATGAGAAAAATTATGCCCTCCTGGTTTCACCTGAAATTTTTCCCAGAGAGAAGCAGCTCCTCCTCACAAAAAGCTGTGCAAGAGATAAGGCAGGATGAATTCCCTGGATCTGTCCAAATGCTGAAAAAAGCCCTTGGTTGAAGCTACTGAATTCTGTCACATAAAACTCAATGTGGCTAAGTCAGAAAGCTTAATTTTGAGTAGGAAGACCTTCCAGTCCACATACCAGAATGCAATGGTCTTGAGATATATGTAGATCAGGGGTAACCCCCCAAAAATTCCCCCAGGTGTAAGAAAAGTGAAGTAAATACATCTAGATAGATAATAACTAGAGAGTACTGGGGACATGGTGAGTTAGAAAGTAACTTTCTAAAGGGGGACAGCCAGTCCCTAGCTCTAGTTGATTGTCATCTTTAGGAATGTGATCTTAGTGTTTTCAGTTCTCCTCAATTGTCAGGAGACCAAGAAATCCACATTTTTATGTAAAATAGCTTGTTTTAAAACATTGGCAACACATTTTAAACATTTAATGATGTTAGGGAAAAAAATCCATGGGCAAGATTTACTCCAGTGGCTCCTGGTTTGCCTTTTTCCACCTCGACCAGACTTTTTTTTTTTTATCAAGAAGTTCCTTCCTTTGAGTTAAATTTATGTAGAAGTCCAATAAATAAAAATACCACCAACAAAAACACCCCTCTTTGGGGTCAAGTGGGCTGGAGCCACATCCACTGCCTCTTCTGCCTCTCTCTAGAGTTGCCCCAGGGATCCACCAGTTCTAGAAAACAGAGAAACCACAGATCTAAATGCAAAATGTATGGTCTGTTTGGCATGTAATTCCTTTTTCTTTTTATTCAAACTGGCAGCTTGCCAGTAGGTTCCATTATTTTTTGAGGCCATTCTTATAATAGTAAGATTATATCATCAACATAGGGTAGGATACTTGTCTTTAAATTTTTATATATATTGGGGCATATATATATAGGAGGGAATATATAAATCTTTTAAGTAATCAGGATTAAATTATTTAGGCATAAGTTATAAACAAAGATGTCTAGACACAATTCTGTTTTAAGCCATTTAAAATTAGAATTGACACTTTCAAAATCTATTCTGGTATTGCCATATTGATTTGGATAAACATTTGAAATCTGAGATCTACACCAAAGTCATATAAGTTGGCTTAAAGAGCAACCCAAGATTCCTTCTGTAATAAGGAAGAATATAAATAAAATGTCCAGAGATAATCCCTTTCCACGGAATCAAAAGCTGATAGTAGGTCATTAAATACTGGGAAAAATAATTTTTTATAACTAAATTCTCATTAAGAGAAAGAGGAGAAGACTTTGAGCCCCATGGTTAAATGACATGCTCAAAATCTTACTGTTAGTCATGAGATGAGACCAGAATCTAGCCTCTTCTATTCTTAGGTGTTGTTTTAATTTTTCTACATTTTCTCTATCCAAATAGCACAAGATTTAAGATATCTTCATAAGAAATGTTTCAGGCATCTTATTAAAGATAGCTTTGACAAAAGCCATAATGAGACCAGACATTTTACTACAATATATTTTTAAAAACAGGTTTTATACATAACTTTTTTGTAAAATCAGTTGTCAGCATTGAGAGAGGCAGACCAGACTACTGAATATATGTGTGGTGAAGAAAGCATCCTACAATGTGGGTTATTTGCTCAATAAATTTCAAATGCTTAATGCAAATTTCATAGCTCCTCTGGCCTGTCTAACCCTCTTCACATCCACTTACTGTGGTGCAGGAGTGGAAATTGAAATACACAGAAATATTATTAATGTATTGACATACATAGAAATTTATTCTCCTAATATATATTCCATGTGATTTATTGAAAAACTATCTTTTATCTACTTTCCTGAGCACTAACTCCCTCAAAATGAAAGCAGCTTTTGAACAGAGATAACTCATCAATATTTTCTTTTTCTTTTCTTGCCTTCTGCCCACAATTCCCTTTTTGCTAACTTCTATCGAACTCTTGACCTTGGGTAAAGATGCAGCTTTGCGTGAATTTTTGAAAGTGACTTTTGGTGATTTAGCTGCTAAATGTGTATGATAGAAATCCAGCTTACCTTGGAGGCTCTCAGGGTTTTTAACTTACCATGCCAGAAAGCAGCCTAGTCTGGGGAAATTCAGCTAATGTCTCCCAGCTGTGCAGGAGAAGTGTGAACAGCTCTGTCAGAAGAGCTGCCTCTTTCTTTACTTTTCCAGATAGTACCTTGTACTCAAACATCACTTCTCATTTGCCATTTGGACAACGGTGATGGAACTGCTGCTTTATTGCCCACGGAGAGGTGGAGTGAAGGGTCTGGAGCTGGTCTTGCAGTTACCCTGGACAAAAGAAGTTTGAGACTTAGGCTCAGTCCTGAAGAACACATAGAGAAGGCTGACAAAATAGATATATTCACAGCTTTGGCCTAAAGGTTGCTGGTTAACCAATAAGTAATACAAAGAGAAATGGCCTTTTCTGGAGTTGTAGTTCTTTTCCAGGTGAGCAAATTAAATGCCATCACTTAGTCCTGGGAGCAATCCAGCATTTCTTGGTAAATTTCCAAAGCATGTTTACAATGTTGGAGCTGCTGCATGATCAAGGCTTTTAGAAGAAGTGGCATAAGGAACAAAAATAGTCAGAAGTAAATTTTAAATTTTAACCATGGAGCAATAATTGTGAACCTTAATGCTTTATTGAAAACCAGATATTGGATAACTACATATGATTAGCACTGTTTGCAGCAAACATTGTTGGCTGTCTGTGCAGCAGCCATTTCCCCTACCTCTTCTTTCTCATAGCAAAACCCACCCATCATGATAAAGGCTGACAATTTTGGAGATTTACTTTCCCAGCTGCCCTTGCAGGTAGGGTTAGTCATGTGACATAATTCTCTGGGAAGGATAAGTTTGATTGGTGACTTCTGAGAAATATTTTTCTTCATGATTAGAAACGATACAGGTGAGAAAAACTATCTTTGCTTCTATCTTTTAATTTTTTGATGTTAGAACGAAGCTTCATGAGAGTGGTGACTTACTCTGTTTTGTTTATGGTTATGTTCCCATACTTACAACAATGCTTGGTACTTAATAGTTTCTCCTAATATTTACATACTAAATGATTTAATAAACATTTATGGGTTCTAGGAATTAGGACATGATATCTTTGGGGGATATTATTCAACCTACTACAGTAGTCTTTGATGATATTCACCAAATACTTTCAATTTAGAACCTTCTGGGCAATGGGAGTTCTGCACTGCCTGACTTCCTTTGTTTGGGTGGAGGATGTGACTAGCTGTGACCAGTGAGTAGAAATAGCTTGTGTCATATCCAGGCTAGAGCAGATAATTTCTGGTGCAAGACCTCAAGGCTTGATTCTCTCTGCTGGGAGCTCAGAAATTTTTGGAATTATGGTTATACCATCAACCTGGGGCCCAGGGGAAGAAGACCTGGAATGAAGGCCCCTGCTGACCTGAAATGATATCAAGGATGAGCAAGGAATAAACTTAAAAGTCATCAAATTTAGGTGTTATTTTGGTTTTTATTTTGTTTTTCTGTGCTGTAACTTACCCTATTTTGACAGATACACCCAGATTCTGAGTTCCCAACAACTTGAAGGGCAGAAAAAACAAAACAGTTTTTCTTTCACCACAGTCCAAGACCTGCCTCCCAAATGGTTACAAGTGGGAAATTCCAGTGTCTGTTTCTCCCAGGAAAAATCTATCTCCAACGCACATGAAAATTCAGTAACTGATTATTAGTAAAGTTTTTAAAAGGTAGGTCATTCCATCTTTTAATAATAATACCTTTTTATTGCGATATAATTTGATATGATTCATATACCATAAAATTTGCCCTTTTAACATATATGATTTAGTGGTCTTTAACTTACAGAATTGTACAACCATCACCATTATCCTACTTTAAGACAATTTCACTATCCCCAAAAGACACTCTATACCCAATTAGCACTCACTCCTTAAATTTATCATCTTACAGTTTTGGAGGTCAGAAGTCCAAACTGGATTTCCCTGAGCTAACATCAAGGTGTTGGTAGGTTCTAGAGGGCAGTCTGTTTCTTTGATTTTTCCAGCTTCTGTAAGTTGCCTGCATTTCTTGGTTTTTGGTTCACTTCCATCTTAAAACCCATTTTCTCACACGGCATCGCTATAACTCTGACCCTTCTGCCTTCCTCTTCTGCATTTAAAGGCCCCTTGCAGTTATCTTGGGCCCACCTGAATAGTTGAGGGTACTCTCTTTATCATCTGATTAGCAACTTTTATTCCAACTGCGATCTTAATTCCTCCTTACCATGTACCGTAACATAGCATATTCACAGATTCTGGCACAGACACCTTTGGTTGTGGGGGATGGGGGCATTATTCTGCCTACCACAATATATTTCAGCTGTCTTAGAGTCTCTGATCCTAATCCTGTGGAAATAACTGTTTGAAAACACACACATACACACATACATA